>NW_011252245.1:0-438 GCF_000146605.3 Meleagris gallopavo
AACTCTTCACTAATTTTTTTTCCACAAGTGATTAGAAATAGAGTATGACAAAATGAGTGACATAACTACTACTTTTTACTTGGTTGTTTTTTTTTTTCCTTTTTCTCTGTGTGTGTATTAGCCCTCAATATAATAGCTATTCCTTTATCTATTTTGTCCTTTCTATCTCGGTAAATATTTTGCATTCCTACGGCTGCTTTGTTTTGTATTTCTGTTGCCTTTAATTTACTTCTTTGCATGTACTCTGCCATTTGGAAGATACTGTGAGTTTTGATTGTGTTTTGTTTTTGTTTTTTTTTCCTTTTTCTTCTAATTCTGCTAAAGTCAAAAGATTTTTATTTTTTTTACACCTGTGTGTCATGCTAGCATAATGAATGATGAAGTAATCAGTGATATGATCAGGTATGTGTATAGCTCACAGGATGTCCTAACAAACGT
>NW_011252246.1:0-361 GCF_000146605.3 Meleagris gallopavo
CCAGAGGCTGCGGGCGTCGAGGAAAAGTAGAGGCCCAGGCCAAAGACGAGGGCAGCAGCGCAGACCCTCATCACTGCCACCACAAGTTTCCCCCGGGACCTCCTCTCATCACCTGCGGGGCCCAGCGGTGTGCGTGTCCCCATCCCCGGCCATCACCTCCACGAGGATGGGATGCAGAGACACTGCCAGCAACGAGAGACACCAGGGGCACGGAAATGGGGGCTCAGACCCACCTGGGGGTGCAGGTTCGGAATTCACTTCCAGTGTCACGTTGTCCGCAGGGGGTGAGGTCAGAAGGTAGGAGCTTCTGGGCTGGTAGGAGCACCTGTAGGCGTCGGAGTCAGCTGGGATCACCCCAAAG
>NW_011252247.1:0-405 GCF_000146605.3 Meleagris gallopavo
GTAGCCATGGAGAACAACACCAAAGAATTGCCGCTCGAATGAAGGCAGACACGTTGTATTCACAGCTAGGCCTAGTGCATTCTGCATGTACCCAAGGCGAAGTGCGGAAAACCGCGTCCTCTCCGACGTGCGGACGCGAGACCGCTCGCGCGTCGGAGAAAAGCAGCAGGCACAAGTCGCCCGTTCTCGGCAAGTGAGAAACACGAGAGCGCTGCTGACGGCTGAAAGCGGCACTCGGGGAGAAGCGCGATTTCTCGACCAGCGTCGGCAAAACTCTCCGGAGCGGTTCAGCGCGAGTGCCGCTTTCACGCATGAGAGCGAAGCAGTGCAATTCCGATGCCGAGAACGTGCGAATTCAGCCTCCTGCACTCCTCCGTAGGGAGGTTTTTCTCCGCAGGCCAGAAA
>NW_011252248.1:0-449 GCF_000146605.3 Meleagris gallopavo
GAGAGGGAGGTGATTGTCCCCTCGACTCGGCTCTGGTGCGGCCCCACTGTGCAGCACTGCGTCCAGGCCTGGGGCTCCAGCACGGGAATGATGTGGAGCTTTTGGAGCAGGTCCAGAGAAGGGCCACGAAGATGATCAGAGGGCTGGAGCACCTCTCTTAGAAAGAAATGTTGAGGGAACTGGGATTGTTTCTGTGGGAGAAGAGAAAGCTCTGGAGATAGCTCATGACAGCCTTCCAAGACTCGAAGGGAGCGTCATAAGCAGGAGGGGGCAACGGCTGTTTAGGAGGGTGGATAGCGATAGGACAAGGGGAAATGGTTTTCAAGTGAGACAGGGGAGGTTTAGGTTGGTTATTAGGAGGCAGCTTTTCACGCACGAGGGTGGTGACGCACTGGAATGTGTGCTTGAGAGTCACTTCCAGGATGATCTGCTCCATGATCCGTGACCAG
>NW_011252249.1:0-410 GCF_000146605.3 Meleagris gallopavo
GAACATAATTTAAACACAACAAGGATGCACACAATGCCCTTAAAACACCCACCGCATGGATGCAATTAGCACATAGCCCTATTAATGACAGCCATCCAGCTTGAGATCCTCCAGAAAAGCAGAGCTCACAGCTCTGAAAGAAAGCAGGAATCACTCACCCCATTCTAAGGGCTCACCCCACACCCCAAAGGAAGCAGTCTCCAGATTCACATGCTGCTCTTACACCTAGCAGCCCTTCAGTGCACTTGCCATCCCCCAAAAAGACAAGATCACAGCCCTGAAAAGAAAAAGAAACCACTTACCCCATTCCAAGGACCAATACTCCCCCACACTCTGAAGTGAAGGAAGCAGCTTCCAGGTCCAAAATACCTACCAGCCCTTAAGTACGCTCAGGGTTCCCTGCTAAAAAC
>NW_011252250.1:0-384 GCF_000146605.3 Meleagris gallopavo
AAGTCATTATTGATTGCCAGCAGATTGCAAAGGAGAAGTATAATAAGGAAGCAGATGGCCATTGATATAAATAACAACTTTGTGGGATATGAGAAGACAGACTGCATTTTCCAAAGGGCAGATGTGAAGCCTTGTGCATGAGAACAAATCTTAATTGAAGGGTGGATACAGTATTTTGAAAGCAGTGACTTTAGAAAACTTAGTGACTAATCAGCTATTCATGATTTTTACTTGTATATGCTGATAAATTAATTATTGCATTAATTCAGATGATATTATCTTATGGCAGATGGTATGTACTTGGCATTGATATTTTCTGCTGGATCTTGGTGTTCAGTTCAGATTTCTGCGTTTAAGAAAGATACTGAAATACTTTTGGAATTC
>NW_011252251.1:0-366 GCF_000146605.3 Meleagris gallopavo
TTTGTCTGATCAGAAGATGCTCTTTGTTTAGCATCATTTATATTTCAGTGCCATTCTCACCACAATTTTCCTTGAAGCCACAAACAAACCAAAATTTAACAGAAGCCTCAAGATTTCATTTTAGGTCAATTACTGAGACATGACTGTTTTAGATGTAAAATCTACCTCAGGAGTCATGAAAAGTAGACTGGCACTCCCCTAAGTGCTACTCTTGCACAAGTGCATTTTGAAAATAGTACCTGATCATTACAATGGAAAGTCACTTTGATATTCAGACTCTTGTATTTTAGAGCAGATTTCTCATATTTGAATTGCGAGGACTTTAGGCTAACTTATAGTAAACATTTGTCTTAAAATGCTTTCTCT
>NW_011252252.1:0-386 GCF_000146605.3 Meleagris gallopavo
TTGGTTCTTTTGTCCAAGTCGCTATTACAGTGGTGCTCTAAGGAAAATGTCCTGTCACACAGAGGATACATCCTGAATTGCAAGTAATGTTCACTGGAATGTATTCCATCCACAGTTATCATCCAAAGCAGTGGACATGTTAAAAAATAAAATAAAATACTAGGCAGCAACTTTGTGGCTTGACATGAAAGGCTCTTAAAACAATCTGTTCTATGAATTAAACAAATATATTCAAACATCAAAAGCAATCCCAGCGAGTGTTGTTTTTTTTATGCCACTCTATGCAAACTGCTACTGTACTGAACTGGGTATCTGTCACTGTACCACTGCCCTCTGCAGATGAGAAGGCTCTGCTACACAGGCTATGACCAGGCAGGATGAGCAGA
>NW_011252253.1:0-361 GCF_000146605.3 Meleagris gallopavo
ACTACTCAGCACCAAGAATCCATTATCCCTAAAGAATAGCATGCTCTTTGAATAGAAGAATGCTGCTGACAAGTTCTCAGCTATAGCACAAGGTGGAAGTTTTGCTCTTCCTCCCCACCTTCCATTCTTATCCAAAGTTGTAGAGTATGAGATGAGCAATGCGACCTTGCAATGACAGAATTTTAATGTATGTCTAGTGCACCAAAGCAACGCAGCAGCATCTCTCTTCTCAGTGTTGCTATGTACTCTACACATTTATGCAACACTGCTTCACATCCTCAAGGCTGTCCTTACCTAGGGTCAGCTGTAAAGACACAGAATGTATTTATGAACTGTCAAAGCTACTTACAGCTAGCATGGA
>NW_011252254.1:0-486 GCF_000146605.3 Meleagris gallopavo
GTTTGCACTACATGATTTCAAATAAATGTTGTATCAGATGAACTTCAGAGGCCTTTTTGCACCTAAACTTTTCTGTAATTGTAAGTCTACAGGAAAAGAAACAAAGTAAAAAGAAAACCCACATTTTAATTCCATGAAAATGCCTATGGACTAAATTTTAAGCATGATATAAGCAGGCTCAGCATCACTCAAACCGGATAAGTTGTGCATATACACATACACAAGCCAAAGCTGAATTTACTCTTAAGATTTTGGGATTAAAGTCAAGTAAAAGCATGATATGGGTGTATTATACTGCAAGCTATGCAAGATTGATATTAAAGCTGCTGAAAAGCTGGCTAAGACCATTTATAAGCTGAGCTGGTAAAGTTATCTGCCTTATAATAGCCACCATAGAAGTCCTTGTTAGTGCTCTTTTTGATCATTAATATTTGGAACTGTAATAAATGTAATAATTAAAAATCCACATATTCAACATTCTACATG
>NW_011252255.1:0-348 GCF_000146605.3 Meleagris gallopavo
TGAAGCAAGGATTTATGGAGAGAAACAGAAACGGTGAGAGGACTCAGTACTTTTCACAGGCAGAAATAGGTAATTCCCTTCAAATACTTTCTTTCGCTTATTCTTCAAGAATTTGCTTTATGAGCTACAGGTGAAACGGACAAGATCTGTTAAAAAAGAAGACTAAAACCAATCAGAAAAATTAATCAGAAAAATGCCTACATCTACTAAAAATGTTTACACAGTTATTAACCTAACTGTAGAGATACCTATTTCTACAAACATTTCCAGTGCTCTGTTAAAGGTTGTGCAAAGGAAGAGGTCTACCATAAAAACTGCTTTTAAGAAGTATCTCAGATGGAGGCAAAT
>NW_011252256.1:0-333 GCF_000146605.3 Meleagris gallopavo
AAACAGCTAAAGTTGTAGGTCTGCTCATCATGGATGAGCTCTCTCAGTGGACACCTCCATTGGCATGAACAAAATGGTTGTGGTGGAAGTACACTGCCCTCAAGCAACAAAGAGCCCAAGGCTTTGACCTCTAGGAGAAGGCAAAACCAGTATTATTATCTGTCCTTTGTGGATTCGTAGCAACTTTCATTCTAATTTCAGCACTGGTAAGACTGTGTCAAGAATGTGCGTCTAGTCCTGAGCTCACAGCACACACAAGCAGCCAACTGGAGTGAAACCTTGAAGAAATGACCGAGGAGGTATCTTGCAGCTGCCTAACAAAAGGGCAATATA
>NW_011252257.1:0-426 GCF_000146605.3 Meleagris gallopavo
TAATCTGCTACACCACACTCCGCACTATGACACTTTCTCCCCAAACTAGGACACTTTTCTCCCAGAAAGGCCGCTTTTTCCCCCCAAAGTACACCGTTGGCTTCCAAAAAGAACACATTCTCCCCAACAAATACCACCCTTCTCCAATACAATGACATTACCTCCCAGTAATGCTACCTTGGGCCCAAACATTGGACAGCTTCTCCCACTAATACTACTTTTCCATCCAAAAGAGGACATCTTCTCCCCAAAGAATGCTATTTTCTCCCGGAAACAAAGCAGCTTTCTCACACATGGGTGGCATTTTCCAACCAACTATGCTACTCTCTCCCCAGAAAGAGCACTTTTCTGACAAGTACCTTCCCTTTTCTCTCAAAAATACTGCTAGGCACTCCTCAACAGGACATTTTCTCCCATCTACACCCC
>NW_011252258.1:0-315 GCF_000146605.3 Meleagris gallopavo
TTCTTAGCACAGAGGGCTACACCACTGCTTTGCTGCCTGTCTCTTGAAAGTCATCACAGCACTCCAGCTGTGCGAGTCGTTCCACCATATTTCCATGATGGCAACTATATCATAGCTTTCCGACCACACAACTTCCTCCAGCTCCTCCTGTTTATTACCCGTGCTGCGTGCATTAGTGTAAAAGCACCTGAGCTGGACCTCCTTTGAGTGGCAGTAGGCCTGATACCCTCATGACCGCACCCAGGTGTTTCCGTAGCCTCACACCTCGTGTTCTTCCTACAAAAGGGTGAGTTGTCCTCTTCCTTCACCATGACC
>NW_011252259.1:0-326 GCF_000146605.3 Meleagris gallopavo
AGATTCCAACACATAGCAATAACATTCAAGATAAGAAAAGGCCAGCATCATGGAGCTGTTGTATTGTGTCTGGAGCAGGGCCACTAAGATGATCAGAGGTTGACAAAACTGTCAACTAAACTGCTTGTTTAGCTTGGAAAAGAAAGGCTCCAGGGAGACTTCATTGTGGCCTTCCAGTACTTGAGGGAGCTTGTACGTGGAATGGGAACTGACTTTATCACTGTCTGATAGTGAAACAACAAGGAGAATGACTTTAAACTAACAGAGGGGAGATTTTAGATTAGATGTTATGTGGAAAGTCTTCACTCGGAGCGTGGCAAGGCACA
>NW_011252260.1:0-330 GCF_000146605.3 Meleagris gallopavo
CCTGGTAAGGCCTCATCTGGAGTACTGTAGTCCAGTTCTGGGCTCCCCAGTACAAAAGACAGGGATTCTCTTGGAAAGAGTTCCAGCGGTAGGGCCCACAAAGATGGTGAAGGGCCTGGAGCATCTCCCCTATGAAGAAAGGCTAAGTAAACTGGGTCTGTTTAGCCTTGAGAAAAGAAGACTGAGAGGGGACCTGATCCAGGGTTTATAAATATCTGAGGTTGTGGCGGGCCATAGTGGTGAGGCCAGTCTCTTTTTCAGTGGTACGTGGAGACAGGGACGAGGGGGAAACGGCATAAGCTGCAGCATAGGAAGTTTTCGCACGAATGT
>NW_011252261.1:0-394 GCF_000146605.3 Meleagris gallopavo
TTTTATGTCTTTTGTGTGTGTTTCCATTCCTTTTGTCATGTTTTCTTTTCTATAGTTTATGTGTTTTGCCTGGTTTGTCTCCTTTGGTATTCTCAGTTTTTTAACTCTTTCTTTGTTCTTTGCTTTTTAGGTTTTCTGTTTTCTTCTGTTTGTTGTTTGTTTGTTTTGTTTTTGCCTTTTTATTTAATTTTTACTTTTTGTTTTAGTTTTTGTTTGTTTTGTTTTGTAATGTCGCTGTTTTCCTTTGTTTTCTTTTGTTTTCTTTAGTTTCCTTATGGTTTTTTTCTTTGCTTTCCACTGTTCTCTTCAGCTTGGTTAGATTTTCTTTGCAGTTACTTCCTCTTGCATTCGCTTGTTTTTTCCTACCCTTCCTTTGTCTGAATCCTTTGCTTTG
>NW_011252262.1:0-373 GCF_000146605.3 Meleagris gallopavo
TTTTCATGGTTGGGATTTGTCATGGATTCTCTCGCAGCTTCATTTCCCTTGGAAGAATTAGTTCAAACCCTTGTATCATCCATTGATTTCCAAAATCAAAATCTAGCATCTTTGAGATTGCTAACTTATATAATGGCCTTTATTTTTTAAGGTAGAAGGTTAAAATACATTTGGATAGAATGACTGATATGCACATTCGTACAACTATATAAGCCTTATATCATTAGGAAGCTACAAAAATAAATTAGGAAACAACCATGTGATGTGTTTCTCAGCACCATTACGTCGGAGCATATTGCCAACTGCTCTGTAATATCCTATGATTGCAGACAGTTTTTCTAATATCATATAATTTCCATATATTTTTAAATAG
>NW_011252263.1:0-383 GCF_000146605.3 Meleagris gallopavo
CTATGTAATCACAGTTTGATCTAAGAAAAATAGTTAAGAAAACTGAGTAATAATTTTATTAGAAAATCAGTTCAGTCTCATTGCATTCATGATTGTTTAACTCATCTTCTATGAAAATGTCTTTATTTATCTTTAATAATGTTTATGATTCCTAGGCAGTTTATTTGTCTTAAAAGTACTAAGGAGAATCTAATACTCAAAACTTTCTGGAACAGATACCATTTGACTTTACTTAGCAACAAAAACTGTTCCCTAGCATTTTCCTCTCCTTTAGCTAAACTTGAAATAGATAGTATCTGCAGTCTGCTAGCAGGTTGAATGCCTTCCCAAAACAAACAAAAAACCAAAACACCAAAAACCCTACTACCCCAGCAATGCTGGTT
>NW_011252265.1:0-398 GCF_000146605.3 Meleagris gallopavo
CAATGAACTTAATGCTCATCATATGCTAGCAAGCAAATCAGGACAACATGTTAAAATGTAAATATGATACTTATTAATATTTATTAAATACCAATACAGAAACCTGAAGCCTGAAAGCAGAAAGCTATATATGCGCTTTGTACTCATATGAAGTACTTTCCTTCCACAAGTTACTGAATTTAACTTCCTATAATATACTCTTTGGATAAAATGCTGCATGTATTTATGTAAATAAATAATTATCAGGAAGAGCTGTACAGAAGGCACACAGGTTAGTCGGCTTACAAAGCTTTTGGGGGAAACCCTATCCTAGTGTAATCAAAATGATATTTTGAAAAAATACCAAATCAATAATAGAGAAGATGTTCTTTTCTTCAAAGGTGCTGTGTTTTGAAAAT
>NW_011252266.1:0-453 GCF_000146605.3 Meleagris gallopavo
CATGATTAGCTTTAGGCTCATATGCCAGAACAGTCACGGAGGCCAATATTTAATGTGCTGTTTTGATACTTTTAGAGAGAGAGGAAACTATATGTAACTATCATGAATTCTTAACTTGTACTGCAAACTGTAAGAAAAAAGTTTAAAATAGATTCTTATCATAGCTTATTTTTATGGGTATATTTGCCAGAATGTAGTAAGGCATATGTGCTATGGAGAAAAAACTTCACAGCTTGAAAAATGGCAGCTTCTGAGTAGGTTTTCATCCCTGCTCAAAAGTAACATTGTTCACAATTAACCTCACTGCTCTGTTTATATATCAAATAAAATGTGAAGAGTACACACAGTTGTTATCATTAATGTTTGATAAGCAATATCAATAGTAAAAAATAAAATAAAAATTAACTGTGTGATCTATGCATTACCAAGTCTTGAATTAGATGGGAAACATAT
>NW_011252267.1:0-380 GCF_000146605.3 Meleagris gallopavo
ACATCAGGAAGTATTTCTTCACTGTGAGGATGATGGAGCACTGCCACAGGTTGCCCAGAGAGGTTGCAGAATCTTCCTGCTTGCTCTGGGTGTCCCCCTGCGTGAGCAGGGTTGGTTGAACCAGATGCCTATTTATGCCTATTTCTGACTTCCAGAGGAAATTAAAAAATACATCATCATCTTGTTTTTAAAGATACTAGTAAAAGATAACTTAAAATGAATTCCTGTATTTCTGCCTAGATTAGAAAAACAAAATGGAATCAGAGTGTATCTATCTTACTTTTCTTGAAGACAGCATGTAGCTTTCTTTTCTGCCAGACGCTGAGGCAAACACACAAAGGCAGGAGAAATGCTATGCACAACAGCCCTGCTACAGCGAG
>NW_011252268.1:0-417 GCF_000146605.3 Meleagris gallopavo
GAACTGCCACTTCTTCAGGCAGGGGCTCTGAGTCACCACTGTATTTCTCACCAGGCCTTTTTGCCTGATAAACACCATGGTGAGATACGTTGTCCGGGAGGCAGGTGACGGGTCTACTAGTGGGCAGAGATTCCAGGCACCACGCACGCTGCCGTGCCTTCCCGCTCCCCTACCCAGCCTACTGCCGCCCCGTGCCCTGTACGCTCGCCCTGCTCGCTGCGCTCCGTAGCGGCAGGTTTATACATGCAGGGGGTGTCCGCCGCTGCTCCTGGCTCCGCCGCCTCGGAGTCAGATCGCCGCTGCCACGCGGAGGGCAATGGCGGCCGGCAGTGCTCTCTACTGGTGCTACCCCTCAAGCCGACCGATTCCCTGCTGCAGTGCGGAACGCGTCCGCTCCGTGCCGAGTACGTCGGCAAA
>NW_011252269.1:0-464 GCF_000146605.3 Meleagris gallopavo
CAGTCAGCAGAGATACTGAAAATCAGAAATAGGTAAACGTTTGTATTAGTAAGACCAAAGTCTCAAATAAACCTTAAGGACATGTGAAGATCAGACACATCTTTCAGGCAAAACAAGAAAAGCAAGAAGAAAACTGAATATCCCAGAATCTGTGAAGTCTGCTAAAACAGTTTTATACAGACAGGCATTTGATATAAATAGAATTCAGCCACCTGTTAAATCTTCAATTTCATTGACATTTAATGATTAGAATTTTTTAAGAGGAGTTGTTTTTGTGGTTTTTTTGTTTGTCTTGTTTTTTGTATTTTTTTACTTGTCTATTGGTTAGCATTGCCATCTCACTTAGAAAAATGCCATTAGCATTAGGAAGAATACTTTTTTGAAGCCATGAAATGTCATCACATTCACAGTGAAATAAGGTCTTTAGATGTTTTTACCAAATGAAGCATATTTGCACATAGGAT
>NW_011252270.1:0-445 GCF_000146605.3 Meleagris gallopavo
TATATTCTCTTACTCGCAGACACAATTGCAAAATGTGAGGAAGAACAATATTCTGAGCTGCAAGCAGCCAACAATTCTTGCTGAATTCCTGGGAGCCAGAACTTTACAATCACTCTTTAAATATGTAATCTCTGGTCATGATAAAAACTGGAGGTTTAAATAATGGAATTTTTAAAATTATTGCCATAGAAATAGAGCCTGGATATTTATTATGGTAATCAGCTATCTTTCAGAAAATTTTATGTAGAAAGATTGATGTGAAGTTCCAGCTGATGACCTAATTTGGTAGTAGTACAGGAACTTCAGCGTTCAAACATCCTTCAGTGTTCACTTAGAAAAAACAATCGCCTTTCACCAAAGTGCCTCATACCATCATAGTGTAGATGGGGAACTTACTTTTAAACTCAGAAGTGCAAACCCTTTGAACTTTGTGAAAAAGACAAAA
>NW_011252271.1:0-402 GCF_000146605.3 Meleagris gallopavo
ATTTCAATGGAGAGCAGCTGAAAACAAAGGCAGGTATTTGTCCCCCAACACTGATCTGGTCCAGCTGCTTAATTACTACTTTTAATTAGAACAGCTGAAATATTATTGTTGTCTATAACATCAACAAAGCCAGCCTCATCAATGTGCAAATCTCTTTTAATCTTTGCTTGTTTTTGGGTCTTTGGCTTTTAGGGCCCCACCTTCCTCCCATGTGTCAGACCCAAAGACCTGAGTCAGCCAGGTAACATTGCTGTGGCTCTGTGTGGGCAAGACAGTCGCAGTCTCCTGTGGCATCATCTCAAGGCACACAGGGCCTACGAGGACACACGGGGCAGGCGGCACTTGCAAAAAAACTCAGTCTTAGGCAACAGTTATCTCTTGCCTACCCTATCGTGATGCTTA
>NW_011252272.1:0-356 GCF_000146605.3 Meleagris gallopavo
CCACTGCTCAGGTGCATCACAAGATCTGCAGTGCCTTCATTCCTTAAAACTACCAGCCTCAAAGTGAGGAATGGATGAAATATTCAACTTACATAAAAAAAATAAGAACATGCGTATTCCTGAGCACTGTCACGTGAGTGGCTTCTGCCACCATGCTAAAGCTGGGGGAAAAAGGCTGCACAGACCTTAAAAGCCTATCTCTGTACAATCTACAAAGCAAATATTTGAGCCAAAGCAGGTTTCTGGAGGGACTCTGTTCATGTGTAGCATGCTACATGCTCTGACTGCTGTCCCAGTGACACAGTGAACAAGAAAATATGTTGTTCAGATGTACGTGCCCTTGTGTTCTGGGCTGG
>NW_011252273.1:0-332 GCF_000146605.3 Meleagris gallopavo
CAAGGAGGAGGGAAGGGTAGCTACCGGGCATGGATCCACCCAGCCAGCAGAGGAAAAGCCGACCGTTCAGCACAAGGCAAGAGGCGAAGGATGCCCACGAGGCGGGGACCCACCTGGGAAACCGAGAAGGAGCTGCAAACGCAGCAAGCACTGCACGAAAGCCGAGAGCTGCCTGCACTTCCAGAAGCCTGGAAAGGAAAAAACACAACAGTCAAGGCAGAGAGACAGCATCAGGTAAGTGAAGGCAAGGTCAGAGGAATGACATGGGCAAGGAGACAAGGGAGGCAAAGCAAGGCAAGGCAAAGATGGAAAGCAAAGGAGCAACTGAAAGC
>NW_011252274.1:0-404 GCF_000146605.3 Meleagris gallopavo
CACCCACCAGGGCAGCTAAAAAAGGGTGCGTTATTCTGGGGTATTCTACTGCACTCAAGTAAAAAAAGAAAAAAACAAAAATCCACTGCAAAGCCAGCAGCAGAACTGTACATCTTTATGTGCTGCCACTTCAGCTGGTGATGCTTACTACCAGCCACAAAGTTTTATGGCCACTAAGTGTTTAGTTTGCACACAGAAATACCTACAGCAAAGGCTCAAATACTGTGGTGTTTTAAGAAAACTGCTTGCCTTCCTCCCAAAGGGATCCATGAACAATTAGGATGCTCAATCAGTGTTTTCAACTTCAGAATCTTTCTTGACACTGAAGATTTTGATTTTAGCATCCATCATCAGAATAGCAAACCTCATTCTGAAGCATCAGACAAGCAACTGTGCTTTTTGAC
>NW_011252275.1:0-462 GCF_000146605.3 Meleagris gallopavo
ACACAGATCAGCAAAAGCTGCAATGTAAAACATGTAGTATTTGCATTAGCATTTTGTTAAATTGCTGTAATCATGTTGAACTTCCTCCATTTTACAGCCAGAGAGTATTGCCCTCTGAACAACAAGGAACAAGATCTGTGGTGCTCTGTTGAACTTTCTCCAATCCTACAGCATCCTTCAAAAGGCAATGGGACCAGGAGGCTGCATTTCTATACACCACCTCCCTGTGTCCTTGAGAACTCCACAACTCCAGCAGAAGATGTTATCATATTTAAAGATCTGTTGCCTTCCCCTAAAGCAAATTTGTCCATGATCTTATTGCAACTTTGTCACCAGTAAGAAGATGCCGTCCGAGTTCTACCTTTGCAAAACCACCTAAATTCAAACAAAATGACTTCCAGTTGAGTGTGAATTCTTCTCTAATACATTGTTACAGGGAAAGAGAGTACCTAGCATACATTG
>NW_011252276.1:0-370 GCF_000146605.3 Meleagris gallopavo
AAAGCTATACATTTTAATACCTCTTCCTTTAAAATATTGATTTAATATCCAAATAAAGCAAATTTTAAGCATTTCTAAAATGAAACTAAGCAATAGCTTGGTCTAGCGGTTGAAGACCCTGCACTTAACAGGGGGTTGAGAATAGATGATCATTGTGGTCCTTTTCAACCCAGGCCATTCTATGATTGAGTTATTTTTTCCAGGTCACGTAAGATCTTTTGAACTAATGCTTAGAAAACATTTTCCTTATTCAAAGGTTATTTTCATTTTAGATAAGCTCTTAAAAATGAGATTTTCTTGCACAGAAGAACAAGTACGCTGTTCACATAGCTCTACTTCTAAACAATAAGGAGACCACGTAATCCCAACA
>NW_011252277.1:0-535 GCF_000146605.3 Meleagris gallopavo
ATATTAAGAAATTAACTAGCCTTAGGAACAAGTTTTCATTTGTGGGGACTTTAATGCCCGTCACAATTTGTGGAACTGTGCCTCGAACAATCAAGCAGGAAAAACCTTATTTGACGAACTGCAAATAGGACAATTTTCCATCAACCATCCCAATTCACCTTCCTACATTCCTTCAAATCCTAATAACAATCCCTCCACGTTAGACTTAGTTTTAACAAACCATAAAGATCTATCAGAACCAATAACGATGCATGATCTAACTTCAGACCATCTGCCAGTGCTATTCGAATTTAAAGACGCCCAATTAATCAAAGTACCGAAAAACAAATATTTGATTATAAAAATGCAAACTGGCCTCTCTTCAAATCCGAATTAAAAATAATATTAATCCTACTGAAATCAACCTTAGTCAAATCGAACAGCCAGCACAAATAGATAAACTGATACAAAAGCTATCATACCACGTTAACCAATCACACAATCGAGCCATTCCGCTCTTTACCCCGGGAGACTTATAACATTCTCATTCCTCAAT
>NW_011252278.1:0-458 GCF_000146605.3 Meleagris gallopavo
GAAAAGAAATACTATTAAAGTATTTGGCATTTCTAGTAACTCTTATGGAATTGTATCAGTTTAAGATGAAAATCGGTACTTGATGTGTAAACAAAAGGCAGTTTGTTATCGGGACTTAAAGGGGATGCAGAACTAGTTTACTGAGAAGTTGGCTTCAATGGCAGATGCAGTCTAGGAAGTTTATACTTCTTTTCTGCGGAAGCCTGCGAGAGTGAAGGGGTGGAAGAGGAGAGGGGAGACTGATGGAGAGGTTTGGGTAAAGCTGCAATGCAGAGAATGAAACTGCCTTAGCTCAGATCGGGGGCAATGATCTTCAGTAGAGGGTGGGTGGAAGGGGAGGAGGAAAAATTTCCCGTTCACTCCTCTTCATGGCTGAAGCCAACATCTGTTACCATCTTGTTTACTACGCTGCAAACATGTAAATCATCTGGAATGATTGTGTGTAAGCTTGTTCAAAT
>NW_011252279.1:0-367 GCF_000146605.3 Meleagris gallopavo
ACAGCTGTTAAGAAACTTAATGGAGGACTGTATTCCAGTGATCAGAAAGGGAAAAGAAAATTGCAAGGTATGTCTGAAAGCACAATGCTTCTGATATGCCCACACTTCAGCTTCAAGTCTAGAGGACACTTAGGCTCTGAGGTTAAGTGTCCTGAGACAGGTGGTTTTAGAAACACTGATGCTGCAGTCAGAAAAGCAGCTGCTGAGCAGTTTTAGCATTGGTGAGTTGAATTGTTAGCATTATGTGCAACCTGAATGAGAAATGCATGTTTTAGAGCCTCTAAACAAGAGCATCAGAGTTGTTTTCCTAGTTGGAGACTTTCTGCCTATTCTGAATGTGGAGAGCTTTGCTCCACAAGATGCATGG
>NW_011252280.1:0-329 GCF_000146605.3 Meleagris gallopavo
GTTTCCTCAACTCATGACTTCCTAGTGAAGCAAATTCATATGCAATAATTAACTTGGCACTACAGTCCTGTCAGCACTGTGAAAATGTGAATGACCTGAAGGAGTGGATGTGAGAGACTGAACTCAGGAGTATCTGCATGATTCACTGAATGCTAAAATGAAGATTTTAAGAATATACCCGAGACAGCAGTGAATAAATGTGTTTCAGCAGTGATCCAAAATAAAACAAACCACCGTTTTATAGGACTGACATGGATAAGAATAAAAAAAATGACAAATGGAATTTCTTGCTGCCTGTATTGGCTTCACAACAAGTTGGTTATCCAAGC
>NW_011252281.1:0-389 GCF_000146605.3 Meleagris gallopavo
ACCAGCAAGTTAAGGCAATGCTGCAAATACTCTCCCAGCAGAAAGATTTGCCACCTCTACAATCTACTCTTAAAAAAAAGTTTGAAATTCACATTTTCTAGAATCTGCATGAGTTTCAAGCTTTTAGGAGTACTACCTAAATTTTATTAATAAAACAATAATATATTAATACACTAATAAAATCTCCAATTAAATTCACAATAAGCTTTTTCCAAAATGATTTCCTATATTCTACCCCAACGCCGAGCTTACATTAAGTAAGAGTTAACAAATTCACAAAAGTGGTTAAGCATAGGCTGAAGATGACTCATGAAGCCACACCAAAATCTGAAGCATGATCACACCCGGAGAGAGAGAGGTTGTACACACATACATTCCAGATCAAACTT
>NW_011252282.1:0-472 GCF_000146605.3 Meleagris gallopavo
TGTCAGATACAGTGCTGTCACATGGATGCCATATTGGAAGCTACAGGTACAGCTCAAAAGGCCCATTAACGTAGGATCAAAGAGAATTTGACTTTATTTAGAACGCTGATGATTGGAAAATTAACCATTCTGTGGTACCGAGATAAGAACACAAGATATTATTAAAGAAAGGTGAACTTTCAAGAAATTCAACAGCGTTCTTCACCAAAACATTTTTATAAAGCTTTCCTGAAAAAGTAATCTACATTTGCACAAGAAATGCCCAAAACAGACAACAGAGGACCACAACCTTTGCCCGTTGCTGCTAATGCTTCTGCTCCTTGAGAAGCGTCTTCTTCAAATCAGACCAGAGGTCTTCCTAACTCAGTACCTCATTTCAGGCAATGGGTAGCAAGAGATACTCTGAAAAACACAGTAAGAACATATGCAACACTTCTCTAGCTACATGTGTCACCGTTTCAGCAACAGATAG
>NW_011252283.1:0-444 GCF_000146605.3 Meleagris gallopavo
ATATCAGATGCTCTTTATCTGTTAGTGCATGATGTATCAGTTATAGAAAATTATTAATCTATGGTTTAATCAAATGGCAAAGATACAGTGATTTGACAGCTAGTCATATACATATTAAGATGTCTTAATTCACATGAATTACAGTAACATCGCTTGTTATTTTCTTGAAGAAAAAGATGATTCAATTACACACATAAAAAACACAGTAAGTTCCAGGTAAGTCAGCATAAATCCTACAGAAGCAGTTCTCCAGCTGTCTATTATATTTCACAAAAAAACAATAATCCTTGTCATTTACAGGTTTTTTGTTGTGTTGTGTTTTGTTATTATTATTTTTTTTTCTTCCCTAAGTAATTAGTATTCCTACTTTTTCTAGTAACTTATCTAGCAACTGAAAATTGCAGCCCCATTAGGGCACTGACAGAATTCACCGGGACTGAAAAT
>NW_011252284.1:0-391 GCF_000146605.3 Meleagris gallopavo
CAGAGAGAACTGAGCACCTGAAACACAGGGAAAGAGTTGAAGGTCATACTATTGTGGGTATACCACAAAAAGGGTTTAAACTGAAGTCTCACCCCACTTGAGAAGGAAAAAAGGACAAAAGGATCTAAGAGAGCATCTCCAAAATAGAAGAGTAGAAATACTGACATCTCTGTAACACATAAAATGTAAAAAGTCACCTTCAGAAACGTTAAACCAGCTTTTAAAACGTGTCTTTGCTATCTCTAGCTCATATTTCTGGAATAAACATTCTACAAGACCCGTGTCCAACCAGCACTTTGCTTCCTAACAGCTGATTGTCTCCAGCTGTCAGTCACCGTGGAGAAGGCTGTGCAGCCCATTACAGGAGTCAGCATGAGAAACCCAACAGGAC
>NW_011252285.1:0-308 GCF_000146605.3 Meleagris gallopavo
CAGTGGGAGCCTGGTGAGGCCACAGGGTGGGCAGCTCAGAAGGCTCCTCTGCCCCATCTGGAGGCTAGTGGTCCCCACTGCAGTGCTTGTCCATCAAGGCATAGCGTTTACAAGTCAGGTCAGATGCAGGCGAATTAAAAAACAAACAAACAAACAACAACAAAGCATGGAAACAATCTCTGAGCTGTTGAAAACACCTCTGCACCACATTCTTCTTGGTGCTCTGATGACAGCAATGCCTTAAGTATAGTAACAGTCATTTTTACTTACCTTTTTGTTTCTCCACCATTTATAGTTTTCATGTAGGT
>NW_011252286.1:0-510 GCF_000146605.3 Meleagris gallopavo
ATGTCAGCTAGGAACCTAAAGGGAAAATAAAGGAAAGATGTGTTAAAAAGCTGAATGCCCAAGGTAGAGTTACGGCTCAGAAAGTAAAATTTAAAGTCCTTAAAGCTTCATATCTTAAAAGTGAACATAATACAAACAAGCATCAGTTGTAACATGTACAAGTTGTACTGAGCTGAAATGTGGTAGTAAACACAGTAGGTGATTCAGCTTTTCCACAAGTAGCCAAGGGAGACCCATGAGAATAAACCACTAATTCATTTAAACGCGAAAACATTTTAGGCGGGATTTTTCAAGGAGCATAGAGGTTATGCACTCAGATTCTACTACAATGCAGTGGAAATTTTGATTTCTTCTGTTTTAAGGAATGTCTTTGGAAAACTAAGTTGTAGACCTGCCTTGGAAATCCTTATTAAGGCATGAAAAAAAAGTCAAGAATATGGAAGTAGAGCTTTCGATGTAGAGATGTAGTAGAGATGTTCACTGCAGCAAATCAATTGTTCCTCCCTTTTT
>NW_011252287.1:0-395 GCF_000146605.3 Meleagris gallopavo
GACCAGTTTTGAGTTGCCTAACGGTTTGACAGAGATGTGGGGCTTTTTGGTATTGTTTGTTTTTGAACCAAGGTTAATATATCACTCTCATACTGAGCAAGTGAACAGTTGGCACTGGAATTGTTACCAGGCAATCAAGATTTGATATGTCTTACTGCCTATTGTGGCCCAACTCCAAATGGATTTTCAATTAAAAAATAATAATAATAATAATGAATTCTGATGGTGTTTTTTTAAGTTCAGTGCTGTTGAGCTAATCAGTTGTGACTGTGAAGCTGCATCTTCTCCTTACTGACAGAACCAGATCTTTGTTTTAGTGCAGTACTTAGATGAAGACCTGAAGGTAGCTGGGAAATACAAAGGAAATGACTACAGCCAGTACTCTCCCTGGTCCT
>NW_011252288.1:0-406 GCF_000146605.3 Meleagris gallopavo
GCACTCATTGAGAAGCTGATGGGTCAGTCTTCACCTTTTCAGCTGTGGATCACATAAAGCAAATATGGAATAGAAACAGGGAGTCAGCTGGTATAGTAGGATCTCTGTACTTCTCTCACAATAATGTCTTTAAGGCAAAAGAACAGGTAACTGAACATTCTGGGCTCCATTCTATTTTGTGGAGAAATGTTGTGTTACACAGTAACTTTACATTTCTCTCACTCTTTCAGAATATCCAGATAACATTTTTACCATAATAAAATAGGAGTAGTAAATAGCCATAAGATTTTTTGACAAACAGTGGGTTGAGAAACTTACAGTTTGGTTCCTTTGTGATAAGATATTTCTCTGTGGTTGGTGCTTCCAAGCAGTTTTGGAGATAAGTCTGCATAGTAATCAGGAAAGG
>NW_011252289.1:0-406 GCF_000146605.3 Meleagris gallopavo
TGAGCAGCCATGCAGGTATACTCTCTCTCGGCCTCTGCCGAAATCGCTGCACCAGGTCCATTAATTCAGTAGGAGTGTATGGTCTGGCTGTCACATGCAAATGCGTTTCGGCAGGGGGCCATTGGTCAGGGGGCACCCCTGCCAGTCTATCTTGTACTTTTTTTTAGTTTTGTAGTTATTAATAGGACGGAGTTCCTAGGGGATCCGCCATAACTGGAGCCTCGAGGTCTGATTTGGAACTCCTGTTTCCTCTTGAACCAGGTCCACTACTTCAGAGGTATGACTATCATTTATTGAAATACTACGGACCTGGCCTAGAGACTGTAAAACTGTTTTCTTCCAGTCAATACATTAAGTTCTTGCTCCAATTTGTCAATCTGAGCTTTAGTAGCTGATTTTCATTTTC
>NW_011252290.1:0-442 GCF_000146605.3 Meleagris gallopavo
CCATAGAAGATGTTAAATACCACCAGGGCTGGATAAGATTTTAAGACCAAATATATGCAGAAGTATATAAAACTGAAAAGAACCAGTAGGATAGAAAAGTAAAATTAAATAATCTCTCTCCAAGCCCCTCTATACATCATAGCAAGCATGCACAGCTGCATAAAATACAGGAATAAATTCTTATTTTGTCTTTCACTTTCAAAGTTTTCATGAAGAGTGATTATGGATTAATTTAAAAATCACTAAATACACCAAAACTAGAAATTAAAAAAATAGAAATTATAAATGGAATAGTTATACACCTTTGAGATAAGACTTTGCCAAACTGATTGGGAAAATTTATAGTGATGTAAATCTGTGCCTAACACATTGCAGCTGTAGTTACTGAAAAAATGATTTTTGCTACATTATTTTAATATAAATTACAGTAGCTCTGGGAGTG
>NW_011252291.1:0-394 GCF_000146605.3 Meleagris gallopavo
TTAACCTCTTTGGTCTGTCAAAAGAAATCTAAGACCTGAGCTGTAAGGCCCAGGTGGAATGGTTAGAGATTGAAATCTGACATCATAAAGCCACTGAAGATTTTGATTACTTCAACCCTTACAGATCTCGATCGTATCAGTTAAAATTGTGTAAGATTTATGGAAATGTATCCTAAAGATACAGTTCTATTTTCCTGGGGCACTTACTTCAAAGGAAGAGAATGCTTTTGTTTTCTCCCAGTAACAAGACATGCAAATATGTAATTCAAGGCAGGTAATCACGATATGATCTTTTATTTGTTTCTTATGATAATATAAACATAATATTAACAGAAAATTATAGTTGGATTTGATCTTCATATTTGCTAAATGCCCAGAACTGCTACCTAATTCA
>NW_011252292.1:0-379 GCF_000146605.3 Meleagris gallopavo
TTTTCTCCCATCAATACCGTTTTTCAACCAGAAATAGGATGTTTTCTCCGAGAAATAGTAGCTTTCTCCCAAAATATGATATTCTGCCCCAGAAATTCCAGTCTTATCACCGAAGACTCTACGTTTTTCACCAGAAATACCTATTTTATCCCCAAACATGACATTTTCTCCCAGAAATACCAGATTTCTTCCCTTAAATATGACACCTTTTCCAAGAAATAGTACATTTTTCCCCAAAAATATGATATTTTCTCCAAGAAATGCCAGTTTTATCGCAAATATACGACATTTTATACCGCAAAATAGCCGCTTTCTCCCCAAAAAATATGCCATTTTCTGCCAGGAACTGCAGTTTCCTCCCACAAATACCCATTTTTTT
>NW_011252293.1:0-478 GCF_000146605.3 Meleagris gallopavo
TCAGAGCCCTTGCCTGCTGAAGATTTCTTCACCTCTGCTCATATTGTTGGCCATGCTTCATTTCAATTTGCTGTGCAACTCAGAGAAAAACATGATCTTACAATGTCTTCATTACCACTCCTTTTCTTAGCATTTTCCATTACAAGCAATAGGTATTGGACAACTTCTGCTTGAAATCTGAGGCTACTTCATCACTAAGAAACCTAAATAACAAAATAATATTGGCATTTTAACTGGAGCTCCGGGCTGCCACTCTTAAAAAATATTACAGCCCCATGTGTTCTTAATAGAAAGAATAAAAAGATACGTAAATACGAAAATGTTTCTATCAATCATGTGGAATCCATCTGAGAAAATGTTACTAAACCAAGCTGATGGCACATAACCTGAGGTACATTCTATGGGATCAATGCAAATAGCCTTTCCTACCTTTAGAAGTAAGTCAAAGAAAAATGTTGATGGCAGAGTCACCAAGTGA
>NW_011252294.1:0-380 GCF_000146605.3 Meleagris gallopavo
TTCCGTATTTACCTACCTGTTCACCTCTTACGACCCTGCAGGTGTGAGAGGACCTCCGGAGGATCGGCCGGTCTCTCACGGCAGAGACGTTCCAGGTCTCCTGTCCTGTATCCTCCCAAGCTTATACACTGCAGCACAAAACACAAAACCCACTCAGACACAGCAAAGACTCCCATCGCTTCCAGTGTTTGTGCTACAGCAGAACACGGCACAGAGCACAGATAGAATTCTCACTTTTGAGGCCAGCCATGACAGAAGAGCCACAGCTGAACCTCTGCAGGCTTCCAGCGCTGAAGGGCCGTTGGGGAAGTCACGGGACAACTGCCTCGCTCTGCCCTCAGCACTTCACTCTAACTCACACACCAGCCAAACCTCCTCGG
>NW_011252295.1:0-442 GCF_000146605.3 Meleagris gallopavo
AAACTGGCATTTCAATAAATCCCGCTGATTTTGCTGTTACTAGTAAAGTTGACCTGAAAGAAAAAGGGTCTACTCTTTTGCTTTGATTCCCTCACATTTTAAGAGAACACGTAAAAGAGGCTGCCCTTTAGATTTTGAAGGTCCTTTTCCTCAACAAAGTTGAGCATTTATCTTTTTTAATAGACTTTTCAAGAAAGTTCACAAAACATACTTAGAATTATCACTGTGTAACTGCAATTGTGAGACACTAGAAGAGCAACACTATTGTGCCCCAACATTATCACATCTGAATCTCTATAGCAGCTTAAACAACTATAAGGTATGAATTTTGAACGATCTTCACCTGCCATGAGTACTATGGTATTTATGACATCCTCATTTTCCAGCTGTCTCCTGAGCCTGTTGGTAGTTACTAACTGACTTGAAAATAACTTGCAGTTCT
>NW_011252296.1:0-333 GCF_000146605.3 Meleagris gallopavo
TTTTTTTCTTTTTTTTCTCTCCTCCATTGTGGAGCTGGTCTCTCTCTTGTTTTTTAGCAGGGAACCCTGAGCGTACTTAAGGGCTGGTAGGTATTTGGACCTGGAAGCTGCTTCCTTCACTTGAGAGTGGTGGGGGAGTATTGGTCCTTGGAATGGGGTAAGTGGTTTCTTTTTTCTTTCAGGGCTGTGATCTTGTCTTTTTGGGGGATGGCAAGTGCACTGAAGGGCTGCTAGGTGTAAGAGCAGCATCTGAATCTGGAGACTGCTTCCTTTGGGGTGTGGGGTGAGCCCTTAGAATGGGGTGAGTGATTCCTGCTTGATTTCAGAGCTGTG
>NW_011252297.1:0-510 GCF_000146605.3 Meleagris gallopavo
ACTGGGCTATGTGGGTAATTCACAGGTAGGGATCAACCTAAGCAAACAAGTGTGATTATTGGAGATCAATACAGGTCCTTGGTTTTGAAGCACCTGTGCTGTGAACTCCTGAAAGGAAATGTCAGTTCCACCCCATCTAACCAGGAACTCAGGAAGGACTCAGTTTTGTTCATTCAGATGTTGGTGTTCTCTTTCATAGAAGTTTTATCACCTCCTTCTTTTCAGAGATAAATAATTAAAAAAAGAATAACAATCCTAAAATGTGGCAGAGCTGTTTACCACCAGAATTTGGGTAATGATAGGAATCGGTGAGGAAAAAAGATGCCAAGAAGGGCAGGGATACAGAGTTCCTGAGGTGGCAGAGATGAAGTCCAGGAGGCCAAGAAGATCACTGCTGGTGGAAGAGAACTGGGGAAGTGGCTTGAGAACAGTGATTTCTGAGTGGTCCCGTGTAGAACCAGCAGTTGGACTCCATGGTTCTTTGGGCACTTCCACTATGATTTGAGGTGG
>NW_011252298.1:0-414 GCF_000146605.3 Meleagris gallopavo
GATGCCGACAAGTGCGAATTCAGCCTCCTGCACTACCTGCGAGTGGGGGTTTTTCTCCGCAGTCCTGAAAGGATCTCTCCCCACTTTCTGAAACGCTCTCCCTGAGAGCACTACAGCTGTCGCTCCTCGAACTTGCAAATGCCTTATTAGAGAGGGTTTTCCCTTCCACTCTTTTCCTCTCTGAATGCAGATGTGTCGCAGTGGAAAACCTGACTAGCATGAATTGTGGCTCGAAAATAAGGCAGAGACATAGTATTCAGAGGTAGGCGTAGTGCATTCTGCATGTAGCCAAGGCGAAGTGCAAACCGCTCCTTTCCGATGCGCGCACAGGAGCCCGCTCACTCGTCGGAGAAAGCAGCCGGCTGAAGTGGCCCGTTCTCGGCAAGCGAGAACACGAGACCGCTGCTGACGGCT
>NW_011252299.1:0-442 GCF_000146605.3 Meleagris gallopavo
AGATGTCATTGCATGTGCACTATCCATTCTGTAGGATTTAAAATGAATGGGACAAAGCACTTTAAAGCTGCCTTCAGAAGTACAAAGTTCCAAAAAATCCTACAGCACAATTAACTGCTCTGTGTAGTTTAAAAAAAGTAATGTCACAACTGTGGAGTTGCTTTGGTTGTCAAAGGGTTTTTTATCTCTCAAATGTATTTTGCTATTAAACATCAATGATTTCTGTATTTAATGCTTTTGCTAAGGTTCCTAAACAAAACCTGAAAGGACTGTCACCTTTGAAGTTCTCTCCTTGCAGAGATGAACTGGAATTGTGGTTTTATTTTTTTTTGTTAAAAGTACTCTTGAAATAACCAATAGAGCTGAAGAAAAGTAAATCTTGAATGTAGTAGAAATAGGTTGAATGAGGAGTACAATTAGAAGTACAATGCGGTTCATTATT
>NW_011252300.1:0-458 GCF_000146605.3 Meleagris gallopavo
ATCTTGTTTGTCACAGTCCACAGATTCTTATCAATTATTAAATCTTTACAGACCTTCACGCTTTCCAGTGAAATCAGAGTGCACATTGTACTTTTATAGCTATAAAAAGTTAAAAGGACTATAGTTCTTTTGAGAAAGTTATTAACCAAGGCAATTTGTGACAGAATCTAAGGAGCAACTGACTTCTCTGTGAGTTGCTATAGATTTTCAGACTGTATAAAATGGCAGAGTTTTGAAATAAATTTTGAGAAAAATGGGGAGTGAAGGGCACACATCAGGAGGCAATGCAGTGATGGGGTCAGCTTTGCTGTGCTGGCCGTGGTGGGCTCTCTGGACAGTGAGGAAGAAGAACATGCAGGTTTGAGTTTCTGAAAAAGGTGAGAGAGCAGACAAAGCATATAAATATACTTGTGTATTGTTGCATAAAACAGTGAACAAAGCTTAACAGCTTCATCTTT
>NW_011252301.1:0-491 GCF_000146605.3 Meleagris gallopavo
GAAATTGTTCACAACCTGCTGCGTTGCATGCAAGTTTCGTTAGAATACGATAGGAGTGATGGCCGTTAAAATGGAACCACGCTTCGCAATGGCGTAGATTTCCGATGAAGCTAAGCTACGCGGGACGCTAAGCTTTGCCTGTTGCCTTAAGTTGATGCGTAACAACAACTTTCACTCCAGTAAGTCGATTTGAATAAATCGCAACACAACTCACGAGAAAACAAACGAACATACAAGGGTTCACGTGCACGTAATGACCTTTCACAGCAATTCGCGCCAATATGCGGAGCAAGACAGCGAACTGTTCGTTTCCTCACAAACACAGAGATGATTCACGTCACTGTGTACGGTAATTAACGTAGTGAATTTTTTCCGAAATCACTAAACCGACTTCACCAGATCCGGTTCGAAGGACCAAAATGAATAGAATATTATCACTGGTTGGGAGTGATTTTTGTGATATCAGACGGACGTTAAAGAGTTGTAGTGTT
>NW_011252302.1:0-481 GCF_000146605.3 Meleagris gallopavo
AGAATCTATATTACATAAAAGGCAGATTTCTATCCCTGAAAAGTAATTTTGGTTGTTAGTCAAACTTCCTCTCCACCTTCCCTAGAAGGAAAGTTTGTGGAGATAACCATCACACAGATCACAAGAAAGGCAGGAGAGTTCCTGGAAGAACATTTCCTTTTGTTGGAAGTGTCTGGACTATTCACTTAAAAAACCAAGCAAACAAACAAACAAAGCAACACACAAGTGTGACCCAAAGGCTCGTGTACAGCACTTAGGTATACTGTATTTGAATCAGGACTGAAAACTAAGGTAAAATGCTTCTGCTCTTATTTTTAATTTCAGACCAGCAGCAGGAGAGCACTAACCTACAGGTCATCTTGGTATGCCAACTACTTTGCTGGGATGGTTTCCTTGAGATGAATTGCTGCACCACCATTAAGGCAAATGTTGGGTACATCATGCCTGAGCATTCCACCTCACACTCGTACAGGCATTTCAT
>NW_011252303.1:0-397 GCF_000146605.3 Meleagris gallopavo
TAGTAAAATTATCATTAAAAGGTACATTAAGGGGCAGATGGTTGAAAACAGAGGAAGTCCAACTGAAAAACAAAAACAAAACCAAGAAACATTTAAGCCCTACAATTTTGGAAAAAATAGAGCAAAAATTTCAAAGACTTCGTTGTCATCACATAATGAGCATTGCCTGTATGGTCCTAGAGTTGTTACATCTTTATTAATTAGCTTAGATCTCTGCAACACGAGGCATATATTTGTTGTAGATATCTGTAAGTGTGTCAGTCTAATACAGTGAGGCACTAGGAACAACATCAATCACGAAGTCATGAATGGTTAAATAAGAGCAGTAAGCCTTGCTTTCTACAAGATGCTTGGGCCAGATAAACTGAGCCACTCCTGTGTGTTACTGAGTCATAGT
>NW_011252304.1:0-371 GCF_000146605.3 Meleagris gallopavo
TGTCAAACATCACAATATCTGCCTATTCCAAATGGGCTCAGAAAAAGAGGTTATGTGCTTGAGTAAGGACAGCTATCAGTAGACTTTATTTTAATGGTATCTAGGGCTTTAGCTGTTTCACAGAAGCTTTTCATGTCCATGCAATGAGCAAAATCGTTGACAGATGCAGCCACAGTTGGATATTTTCATTCGCTGTCTTTTTTTTTAATTTTTTTCTATTGTCTATTGTTGACTCTGTGCCTGATGTGAGATTGAGATCAGCTGGACAAAATAGCAAGGATACCCTCTAGTGGTAAACTGGAGCCCTAGCTAGCCCTGTGCTTTTTCACAGTCTTCTTTGTTAAGCTTTATTTATCATGCTGGTGCAGCCA
>NW_011252305.1:0-404 GCF_000146605.3 Meleagris gallopavo
CTACGTGTTCGTTGAATCCTATTGAAATGAAGCTGTGATTGCATCTCTGCTGGAAAAGAGTCAAGGTGAGATAGAAAGTAACATTTTCCTACTGTTCAACTGGAAAAAATGTGGATGATAGTACTGGTAATAAGCTTAGTGTAGGTAATGTACTCCTAGTATGTAAAACAGCATGATTTTTTGTTAGATTTCATTTGTTTGATATTAGCAGCCTTCTTGAGAGTAAATCAGCTGCCAATATAAAACCTGAGGAAGTTTCTTAGTGATTTAAAAAACAAACAAAACAATAAAAAAACACAATGGAATTCAGATTGTTACCTGTCTTCTACTAACTGATTCCACTAGTTGGAATTGTTGCCTCACATTCTTATTCCTTAGGAAAGCACAACGTGGGGCCTCATTTC
>NW_011252306.1:0-456 GCF_000146605.3 Meleagris gallopavo
GAGCCCATTAAAACTGAGAAACAAGGGACCATCAGGAGCCATCGAAGGATGAGAGGGGGAAAAGGTATTATCTGCAAAATGCCAAGGTTGGAAGTTACATATGAAGCAAGGGAGAACGTAAATAAATGGAACAGGGAGCAGAAACTAAAGCAAATATACATATATATATATATTTTAAATAAGCTACAGAAATTGATTTTGCTTGGGTTTGTCAGGCACTCAGAACTATGCCACACACTGTGCACAGGGGTGGATGTGGAAAATGCATCGTATTGCGTAGCTACAAGTCTGGGGGTCTGTACTCTTAGTGAGGAATCAGAGTCACCACCACACATTTGAAGCCCAGAATCATCACAGAATCAAAAGAATCTGGAACTGGGAACCATCACCGAATCTGACATAACAGAACTTACACTCACAGGAGCTGCTATCCTCGTAGCGTCCTCATGCAGTCCT
>NW_011252307.1:0-480 GCF_000146605.3 Meleagris gallopavo
AATGTTTGGTCATAAAAGGTCATCTCAAAATAAACAGAATTCAACCCATTTTGAGATCTCAGAAGTTCTCAGGTTGCCACTCCAAGTGCTTGAAGCTCGTGATCAGGATTGACTTTGCAGAAAAATTAGTAGAGAGTAGCTTAGTAAGAATAAACAAGGACTGATGTGTTTGAGACTGTAATTTGCATTGTGTATTTACTTCCCCAGAACACTATCTGCAGCGTTAAAACTTTTTTTCTGTGATTCCTATCATGACCTTATCTTTTAGAATTGTTCGATACTTCCTCCTAAATCCCTTGACTTCTTCACAAAAAGTGAGAAACTACGTAACAGAAGTGTAGGACTATTTGTTATTGGTAAAATAGACACTTTATCTTAAAAGTATTAAAAATCTAAGGATAAGATTAGAGTAAGTAGTTAAGATAGTAGTTTCAAGCAAAATAAAGACAATGAGTGATGTAATGACAGGTGTATTTCCTG
>NW_011252308.1:0-401 GCF_000146605.3 Meleagris gallopavo
AAGAATTCAGAGAAACACAGGGAGACAATAAAAGCCAACAAAATCTAAGGAGAGTACGTGGGAAAAAGAAAGAAAGAAAACGAATGGGAATAAAAGAGAAGCAGCAAATTGAAAGTAGGAAAAGCAAAGCAAAGCAAGAAAACCAAAAAGCCAAGGAACAGAAAGAACAACAGGAAAACAAAACAAAAGCAGCCCAAAGAAAAACAAACAAACAAACAAACATGAAATAAGCATTGGAGAGCAAAGCAAAAGGAGCAGTAAAGAAATCAAAGGAGGCCGGCAATGGGGGACAAGGAAGGGGACACAGAAGGAAAGGAAGAGAAAAGATGTAAAAGGATTAATGCAGCAGAACACAAAGCTATGCAAGGAAAACTAATTTGAAAAAAGGAGGGATGAAAAAA
>NW_011252309.1:0-401 GCF_000146605.3 Meleagris gallopavo
TTCTCCCTGAGCTCGTTGCCGCTGTTTTGTTGTTAGGCCCATCTCCCTACCTTTTCACTACCTCTCTTCCCCCTTTCCTGGTTCACGGGTTCGTTTGTCCCTCCACCCCCTTAGTCACAGCACCGGGCTGCACCGGGCTGGAGCCGTGACACCACGCCAGTGCCTCAAAGTCCCGTTTGACAGCCCACAGGCTTCAATCAGCGACTTCATGGCTGCCAGCCTGAACTACCAGTCAGCAGTAATAATCAGAGGGACGAAACAGACCAGGGAGTGTGAGCCGCCGTGCCTCAGGGCCTCCCCCCTTCCCCAGCCAGATCTTGCTGTGGTGTTTTGCCGCCCTTTTCCCTTCTGGGAGGCTCCTTGGTGTGAGCTTCCTCTATGATAAAGGTGATGCGCACGGG
>NW_011252310.1:0-303 GCF_000146605.3 Meleagris gallopavo
ATTCAATAGATTGTGACCTTTAAAAAGTCTAAGAGAACTGTACAAGCTAATTAGTTAAACTTGTGTACAATCTGAATGTATACGCAATATGAATGTTAAAGGAGAAAAAATAAATTCTGCCTGCAAGTAGTCTTGACTGCTGTGCTGCTGATAAAACCTCACAGCCTGTTGAGTGGACATCAGCTATGTAAACAGATGTTCCTGAAGAGAAAAGGAAGTGTTGAATAGCTGACTTTTTTTTTTATTAGTTTTGTCTCCTAAGTAGTTACAGGTTTAAACTAGTCATCGTTGTGACCAAAAAAT
>NW_011252311.1:0-387 GCF_000146605.3 Meleagris gallopavo
ACAAACACGTGGACGCATAAACGAAAATGATAAAGAAATAAATGAAAATAAATAAAATAACGAAAAAGTTAAAAATAAAAATAAAAAACGATTAAAATGCAGGAAGAAATAAAGAAATAATAAGAATTTTAGAAATACAAACGAATAAATAAATAAATAGACAAATACGTGGACGCGTATTTATTAAAAATAATAAAGAAATGAAAATAAAAAATAAAAAATAAATAAAAAAAATAAAATAAAAAATAAATACATAAAACAATAAATAAAAACAAAAATATAAAATAATTAATAATTAAAAAAATAAAAAAAATAAAAAGACACGCCGTCACGACCACCCGCGCCTCCCGAGCCCACCGACGAAGGAAAAAAAATGGAAGAGAGAAG
>NW_011252312.1:0-425 GCF_000146605.3 Meleagris gallopavo
GGTACCTGTATATCTTCAATTCCTTCCTAGTTCTAGCAGAGCACTTACTGTCCTTCTGTCCAACTTAATCTGTTTGTTCATCACTTTCGTTTAGTCAATTAGTTTATATAAAAAGGGAAAGTCCTGATTTCCCTCACAGGCTTGTTGTGTGTAGCTTTTCTCTGTTGATAGTGATGACATTTAGTTAATGAGGATAACTCTTTTCTGAATGAGGATAACTGTTAATAAAAGACTTAAAAAAAAAAAACTAGCAAAATCCAACAGTTCAAATTCTTCTTAAGATGCTAATAGATCCCAATTAAAATAGAAAAAAGGAAATGATACCTTTTGAAGGACAGAGTTCTGACCTTGGGGTCCTTTCCTTCCCTGTACATCCATTTTTGACAGGGTCTGCTTTTGTGATCTGTCACATCAAACACTACTGC
>NW_011252313.1:0-430 GCF_000146605.3 Meleagris gallopavo
TCAGCTTTTTGGCTATAGAAAAAATTCTTCATTTATCATTTCTGTGAATTGATTTCTAGGATATTCTTTAAATGTTAGTCACATAAAATTACCCCTTTAAATTCAAAGACATATATATAGCTTATTATAATTTAGAAACCATAATATGATTAACGGAAATTCTGGAAGAAAAGAGTGACAGAACTTGATGACCAAATCATACAGATGAGTTCTTTCCCTAAGACTTTGTTTTTTTTTTGTGATCAAAGAAAAAATTCTGCTGTAAGAATTCCTGTCTTGATTATGCAGTTAGAGAATACATAATTCAGCTACATAAGCAGAAAGACCCAATTTATTGCTGAATAAATGTTGATTTGGAAGGTGGAGGAAATGAAAGGGGATATTTTCCAGACCAGCTCCTTGAAAGATCAGACTAGCAGAATAATAACTT
>NW_011252314.1:0-430 GCF_000146605.3 Meleagris gallopavo
GTCACAGACATCTAGAACGCTGAAGAACTATCACTGTAGACAAGGTGTCTGACACAGACCAGTGTTCCGAATTAAGGAGAGCATCTGCCTTCTACTTTTAAAACCAAACTTCCTGCACATTCAAGTTACAAGGGAATGGCCTTATTTTTATACAGAAACAGATGTGTTCGAAGCCAGCAATGGGCTTGTTTCATCTCTGTCCTATTATCACATTCATGCTTGCTTTTCCTTGCCCTTGCGGAACTTTAGAGAAACTCCTCTCGGTGCGTCATCAATGCCTGAGCCGAAACAACACAGAAATATCTTGAATATGATCTCGTGTGTTTGTTGCAGACAAGTACAGACTGCTACGTCTACCATATCTCTAAAAGCAGAATGAGGGCCAGAGTCATCTTACTCTTCCATTGTTGCTGATAGGAAGTTTATAATG
>NW_011252315.1:0-304 GCF_000146605.3 Meleagris gallopavo
TCTGCTGCCACCTGTTGGACACAATACAGTCATGAAGGCACTGCCCGTGCATCCGTGCCTCTTGCACAAACCTGTGCTCCTTGCTCGGAGCATATGGCTGCACTCTGTGCACGATGTTGCTTACCACCAGAGAAGGCTCAGGTACCCAACAACATTTTGGCTTCCATCTTGTCTGATAACTGCTCATGATGCACAGCCCCTCATTCTTTGGTTTCGTGAGGTGGGGACTGCCATTGCTTCCTCAGTCCCACACGACCCCTTCCCATCCCACACTGCCATGGCAGATCATGTTCTGGACCACCTG
>NW_011252316.1:0-433 GCF_000146605.3 Meleagris gallopavo
AGTCTTACTATGAAGGACTGAGGCAAAGAAGGTGTATGGGAGCTGCTGAGTCACGGCCTGAAGCACTGATTGATTGCCTGAGGCAAAGACCATGGGAGCCATGGGAGCACAGGTGGAGGCGTGAGGTGAGAAGGGTGCAGCCTGGCTCCACCTCTCCCAGACCTCATTTAAGGGCTGACTGCTGCTGGGGAAGGATCTCCCTCTGGAGATCCCCTCCCTTTGGAGTCTTCTACTGCGAGCCTAGGCCACGGCCGAGCATCTAATTTTTGATGATCTCTTTCGACCATGATAATCTTTCTAATTATGAAACGTGTGTAATACCATCCGAACCACGCCACTCTGCTATCTGTACATTTGTAATCATACAGAAGGCATTAAGTACTTCAGCCTTATCCTGATCCTTGGTCACCATGTTGCCCTCAGCATCATCCAA
>NW_011252317.1:0-433 GCF_000146605.3 Meleagris gallopavo
ACGCCGCTTTCAGCCGTCAGCAGCGGTCTCGTGTTTGTCGCTTGCCGGGAACGGGCCACTTCAGCCGGCTGCTTTCCTCCCACCAGTGAGCGAACTCCTGTGCGCACATCGGAAAGGAGCGGTTTGCACTTGGCCTTGGTTACATGCAGAATGCACTACGCCTACCTCTGAATAGTATGTCTCCGCTTTAGTTCGAGCCACAATTCATACTAGTGAATTTTTCACTGCTACACATCTGCATTCAGAGAGGAAAAGAGTGGAAGGGAAAACACGCTCTAAAAAGGCATGTGCAAGTTTGAGGAGCGACAACCGTAGTGCTTTCAGGGAGAGCGTTTCGGACAGTGAGGAGTAATCATTTCTGGACTTCGGAGAAAAACCCCTCACTCGCAGGTAGTGCAGTAGGCTGAATTCGCACTTGTCGGCATCGGAATCG
>NW_011252318.1:0-387 GCF_000146605.3 Meleagris gallopavo
GTGGATGCACCCCATCAGGTCCCATGGACTTGTGGACCTTAGTACTGCCTAGGCACTCACGTCATGTCCTCTTTCCTGACTAAAGGGAAGTCTCCCATTCCCCAGACCCTCTCACTAACCTCCAGGGTGTGGGATTCCTGCGGGAGAGCCTTTTCACTGAAGACGGAAGTAAAGAAGGCATTCAGTATCTCTGCCTTCTCAGCATCCCCTGTTACCAGAACCTCCTCTCACTTAGTAAGGGGCCCACATTCTCCCTAGTTTTCCTTTGCTGTTAACATACTTGAAGAAGCCTTTTTTATTATCCTTTATCACTTTAGCCAGATTCAATTCCAGATGGGCTTTAGCCTTCCTCGTTGCATCCCTGCAGGCCCTGACTACATTCCTATA
>NW_011252319.1:0-467 GCF_000146605.3 Meleagris gallopavo
GTGATTTTCTCCCACTGTTGAAGAACTGCGTCGAATAAACTTTCCTATGCTGGTAGAAACTTTCCTATATTCTCACTTGTTCTTATAAATCAGTATAACTCACAAGACTTAGTTCCCATCATTGTCTCCTTTCTTACTATCCCTTATTACCTTGAAAAAGTTACCTTTGTGGAGCAGACACGTTCCCAACTTCTACATATCCTTAGAGGCTCTGCCTACAAAGAAAATAATGTAGCATTATCTTCCCTGACCGGAGAACTAATAAATGCTTTGTGTAACTCGAATTCCTCAATAAATTGGTTGTTTACACATTGCTATTGTTTTATCATCTCTTTTCAGTGCAACTCATTCCTTTTTTTTTTCCTTTTTTAAATGATGGTGTTTGTAATCCACTTAGGAAATAATGTGTTGTAGACAGTACCACTTAAGAAATAAATACACTTCACATAGATCTATCTCAATTGCGT
>NW_011252320.1:0-362 GCF_000146605.3 Meleagris gallopavo
CAAACAGACCATATACTTAAACATGTTTTTGGCCTACTTGAAACTAAAGTAGACTGAAAACAGGCAGGGTGAAGTGCCTTGATAGAACTATTATTCTGAAAAAGTGTATCTCTTTTAGTGATTCCATTATAAGCTCCCATTTCAAAGAGTTTATTGCTAGATCATAAACATATAAGTTCATTTGATGGGACATAATTCAAACTCTAAAGTTTAAAATGTTTTTTGTTTATTTTGGTTTGTTTTTTGTTTTGTACTTCCTGTGCATAAAAGGTCAAAGACAACAACCCAATTAGACAGTTATAAGCATATATTATTAGTTATAGGTTTTAAGAACAAATGTTAGGCATTTAAGAACAAATGTT
>NW_011252321.1:0-347 GCF_000146605.3 Meleagris gallopavo
TTCAAGCTTTAAAATGGACATTAAATAAAAGACAGGAAGATCGTAGCAAGTTCCTTCATAACAGATGATGAATCATTATGTTCTGCCTTACTGTAGTGAGGGGCAAGGTGATGTATGAAGGCCATCAGCCTTACTTTCTGCTTTTGATTTAGATTTTCCTGCAGATCTCCTCAGATGGGAGGGATCAGAGAATAAAAGAAATTGTCACTGCCCGCTTATGACTTGATTTGTAATACTTTAAAAACAGCAATCCATCCTAAACTACAGTCAGCAGAATGAGCTGAAAGATTATCTGCTGGTTGAGGTTGGGTTTTTTGTTTGTTTTTTGTTTGTTTGTTTGTTTTTCC
>NW_011252322.1:0-467 GCF_000146605.3 Meleagris gallopavo
ACTTAGGATGCTTAGGATGGTCCAGAAAGAAAAGAAAAGGTCCTAAGTTAAAAGTGAGATAGAAAGGTTGATGCGTAAGGTATAACCAGGTCTGCTATATAAAAATGATGTGATGTGGGTATTAAAATAACACCTTTTCATTCATTAAGGAACTTAGACTACTTCTGACAATACAGACTAATTGAACTCTTTATTGAAGAACAGTCAGGCATTGGATGGTATTGAGTAACTAATGAATTCTATAAATCATTTAAATGGATGACATTCACTAGATGGTTTTCATTGGGAAAACAGAAGCTTAGGGCATATATATGCATTACCTGCTTGCAGCTAAAATCTCCTCTATTGCTTTCAGTTGTGATATTTCTTTTTTTCTTCTAATTTTGCTTTTCTTTATTTATCTACTTACTTATTTTTTCCAGTAAAATGGAATTCAGTCTTCCTGCTAGCTTAGTCCTAGGCAATGC
>NW_011252323.1:0-358 GCF_000146605.3 Meleagris gallopavo
CAAGGGACTGCTTATTCTCCACCAAAAATTAGTATTCTTTTGCTTAGTCCACAAAAGTAGTACATAAAAGTAACACTGGATGCAGAATGAGAGGAAGGGAGAGAGAGTTTTCAAGAGAGCACGCACAATAGGTTACAAAATATCACTCCATCAGTGCTACCTTTAAAGAGGGAGTACAGGTCTCCAGTCCCTTGAACTCACTCGCTCTTGCTTGCTGTGAAAAACAGACTCTTCCATAGTACTCTTAGTCTGCATTGGATCATCAACAAAGTTAAGAGAAGACAGAGATTGAGCTGGAAGTGGAATTTAATGCTACAGCTCGAAGTTGACAAGCTGCTGCCGGACAGTGTCAGTGCAG
>NW_011252324.1:0-462 GCF_000146605.3 Meleagris gallopavo
AGGGTTGGACTCAATGTTCTTTAAGGTCTTCTCCAACCTAAGTGATTCTATGATTCTATGCTACAACCAGTGCAAAAAAAAGAAAGAAGCAAAACAAAATGACAATTTGTGCAATGACTTTGTGTCAGCTGAAGAACCTGAGCATTAAAAAAGTTATCATGTCAGGGGAAAGAAAACTATCAAAAGCTGCTTTTCTCCAGCTAAACTCCACAGTGTTATTAACATTTGGGTATCGCCTTTAGAAGATTTCAATTCATTCATCCCAGTTCACAAAACAAAAACAACACCAACACCACCACAAGCCACATTATCATTCCCCTTCTCCTTTAAAACCCCAGAGCGCAGTTCTGCTAAGAGGCAGATCATCAACTGGCTGCAAAGCTCAAAAATTAATCTAGTTTTGCTGTTTTCCCATTTTGAGACGCCTGGTAACAAGCAACAAAATTAGCATTTGATGGTTTT
>NW_011252325.1:0-458 GCF_000146605.3 Meleagris gallopavo
TTGCTGTTAAATTTTCATTCTTTCTTTTCCATTGTTAAGCACTGGTGAGCTTTGTTCTCTCTTTACTTTGCTAGGATTCTTTGCTTTGCCATGCTAGTGTATTGAATTCATTGGCTTTTCCTCTTGTATTTCTCATCCTCGCTTGGCTTTGCTTCGTTTTCATTCCTTGTTTTGTTTTGTCTTTTTTTTATTTTATTTTTTTCTGTAGTGAGGCTTTTTTGTTTGCTTTGCATTGTCTTTGTTTCCTATTTGTGTATTCTTTGTCTTTCCAGCTGCTTTCTTTGCGTGATCTTGTTCCTTGCTGCAAGCATTCCTTTCCTGTTCAGAGTATGTTGTTGGCTTTGCTTTCAGTTGCTCCTTTGCTTTCCATTCTTTGCCTTGCCTTGCTTTGCCTCCTTGTCTCCTTGCCCATGTCATTCCTCTGACCTTGCCTTCACTTACCTGATGCTGTCTCTGTG
>NW_011252326.1:0-422 GCF_000146605.3 Meleagris gallopavo
TGTTTGACTGGAGTGCTGGGATTCTACCTAGCAGTAAGAAAATAGTTACAAACGGCCTCAGGGAGGAGGAATGGCAGGGAGGACGTTGCTGTTAACTTCTGGACCAGTCAGCAGGCTGACCCTCTCCTTCCCCCCAGAGGCTTTCCTGGGAAACTCAGAACTCTCTGTAGAGCTGTTGCACGACTCGATGCAGTTGTGGTCAGCCCTATTGTTCACGTTCTTGGTTAACCTCGCGGGCTTTGCAGACAGTGCATTTTTTACCAGCCATCCCAAATGTTCTGTATTCCTGTTGCTTTAGTCTTGTAACCATTGTTTAAGGAGCTGTGAGAGCTCTCAGTGGCTGCAGCCACATTCCTCAAGGGCAGTTGTGAAAGCTCGGTCAAACACAACTGGATGAATACAGGGCACTACTTGTGAATCCG
>NW_011252327.1:0-448 GCF_000146605.3 Meleagris gallopavo
AACTATGGGTTTGGATGCTACAAGGAGTATAGAATCTGTGTTCACTTTTTCACACTTTATCTTACTAGATCATATTAATATGCAGGGAAAAAAACAACAAAAAACCAGCTCTCTGTATCCTCTATGAATTTTTGAATGTTCTGACAGTTCATGTTCTTACTTGTAATGGAGCTGACTAGCTTGTTGCAGCTGTTTGTTCAGCAGACCTTGAAGCCCTCCTACTGGAGTCATTACTAATTAAAAACAGCCAAACTCAAAACTAATTATACGTCTGAACCTTGGAACGGTGCAGACCTAATTGCAGACCTACGTACCTTCCAGGAAAAAAGAAAAGAAATAATAAAAAAAAAAGACAATGTACAATAAGTACTGTTAACATTCCATAGGAAACTTGTACTATTCTTTCTACGTATCCCAGAGGTTGCACCAAGTGGATACAGGATTCATG
>NW_011252328.1:0-324 GCF_000146605.3 Meleagris gallopavo
CTGCACAGGGGTTGGACACTGTGCCTGGCAGCGCGTGCACGCAGCACAGCAGCAGCAGCAGGATAAGATGAGCTTGCACCTCAAGGCTTCCTGCGTGCATCAGGAACAGCACGCACACGGAAGGCAGGACAGAACAAACCACGGCACTCTCAGCAGTGCCGGGGCACACTACCGTAGGCCACGGCTACAAACTGTTCCCTCCCTGCCTACCGTCTGCGCCTTTCTATCAGCCTCACAGAGCACGACTTACTGGCTTATGGCACCTGGAAACGGGCACGATCGCAGCGAGCGCACAGAGAAGCCTGCAAAGTGGCTCCACTGAAG
>NW_011252329.1:0-347 GCF_000146605.3 Meleagris gallopavo
AGGCTTGGGCTTGACGTGTCAGTGAACAGTAACATCCAGCACAACAAAATTCTTTTTTGTCTGTGTTCCACCCCAGCATGTAAGTTACAATTCTAAGCTTAGGTAGAGGACTTGCATTTTGAAACCCCTGTCCATGTTTTTCTTTTTTTAATGCTCATATGATTGTTATTGTTCATGGATCCTAACGTTACACTTGCTTGGGACAATCCTTTCCACTGTTCTCTGCAGATGTAGTTACAAACTTTTTATTTTAAGAACATTAGAGTACTGAGCTGAAATACCTTTAAAAACAGGTGTTGATTTTCCATGAAGCTTTGTATGGCAGACCTTGGAGTGAGCAGAAAGGT
>NW_011252330.1:0-319 GCF_000146605.3 Meleagris gallopavo
ACTTGCATTTAATTTCCATTGACATTTTTGTGAGTTAAGTACCTAAATATCTCTGAAGATCTAGATGTCTTTTTGTAGTGCAGTCAGGGACAGTTCTCTACCATGTCTGTTATAAAGATAGAATGGTGGCAGCAGTTCTCTTTCAGAGATGGAAGACAGATTTGCTCTTGATTTCTACCTTGCCTGTCCCTAGCCCTGACAATTTATCAGTGCCTTTGTTAGTTCTGTTCTTCCATTTTCTTTTTTCTTTTTTTCTCCCCCCATCTTCCTGTCTTTAAAATTTTACTTACGAATAGCTACTATGGGCTCTCTGAAGGTT
>NW_011252331.1:0-423 GCF_000146605.3 Meleagris gallopavo
GACTGTTGAGTTTGGATTGCAGGGAGTCTCTCTCAATTCGGAGGGCATCTCTCTCAGATTGGAGGCTGTTTCTCTCGACCAGGAGACTCTCTCGCTCATTTTGCACTGTTTCCCCGAGACCCTCCTTTTCAATTTCACAAACTCTCTCCCTCTCCAGGATAGTATTGAATAAGGCCCGGTAAGCATTAGCCAGGCCCCAAATAATTTGGGCCTCCTCAGATCTTCCTGAGCCGCGACATTCCTGTCTCAAATATCTGTTTAAATTTTCAGGGTCTTTCAGGTGTTCTGGAGTAAAGTTCCATGACACCGAAGATTTCCATCTCTCTAAAGTCTCCCCCAGGCCTCTCCACATTCCCTGCCACTCAGTATTTACTGCTTTTTGGGGCAGACTTCCTCAAAATATAATAAATACTAATAATAAGT
>NW_011252332.1:0-383 GCF_000146605.3 Meleagris gallopavo
GCAAGTTGGAATGGTGCATCACAGGTAGTGCCATCCAAGCAGCAAACCAGCATTGCCTGTGTCATACAAGCACTGATCACCACTGACCACCACGGTTGAGCGGGAAGTCTCTGGTCACGGCTCAGCACGATAGAGTTTCCATGGCACATCACAGTCAGTACGTTTTCACTGGCCAGGAAATGACAGAGATGATAATCCTGTGCTGTCAAAAGTGCAAAACATCATTAGAAGTGTAAAAGCCATCTTAACTTGGGATGTGACTAAATTCTGGGAGGTTTCTTTCTGCACTGGAATCAATGCTAAAGTTGGAAAGGCTGCATCCAGTGTGATGTTCAGATAACTTCCTGCAGAAAATGCAGCAATATATCCATCGAATCCTTAGG
>NW_011252333.1:0-425 GCF_000146605.3 Meleagris gallopavo
ATTGACCTGAAATGACCTCTTCATTTTTAGTGAAAGGAGATCTAAATATGGCAAACATTTCCTTGTGCTACTGTCTCTTAAGAGACTACGTTTTCCCCCATAAGAATCTTCTATGAGACATAATTAAAAAAAGTTAAATCACTTTTACAGGAAAGCTAGCAAAATGTCTACCAGACCTATCTGTTCAGAAAATCTATTTTATTCTGTTTATTATTTCCACTGCTTGGATCACTTACGACATTGATCATATTTTCTGCTTCAGGGTATTTAAGCATGCATTTATCTTGTTGACCTAAGGAATTAAAGAATCACAAGTCTGCCACCATAAAAAATGGTGTTAAAAATCACTAAAATTAGCTATTATTTTTAAAGAAACACAAAAAATCCTAATTTTTTCTTTCAGTTTATACTATTTTCTCTTTTTT
>NW_011252334.1:0-313 GCF_000146605.3 Meleagris gallopavo
GGTATTCTTTGCTGGCTTCACTGAATGTTCTTCTTGCTGTTAATGGAAATTGCTTTCAATTTTTATTAGCATTCCCTTTCTGTTTCCTGAATCTGAAAGAAGTTTCTGGGTTTCTTTTGTTAAGACAGAGGTTATTCAGGAAATTTTTTTATTGGATCAGAAGACTTTGTAAAACTAAGCCTGTGCTGTATGTGCTGCAGGGCCAGTTGGAGGTGGAGATTTTGTTGCAGCTGAAATAAAATTAGGTTTCATGAGAGCTGAATCATTAAGCCTGCAGAGTTTCTCTAGAGAACATTTACAGGTAAACTTTTTT
>NW_011252335.1:0-404 GCF_000146605.3 Meleagris gallopavo
GAGTTCCTGACCTATCCTTTTTCTTTTGCTGCTGCTGCCTGGCATGCTGTGCAGTGTTCCCTCTTAATCACTATGAAGGAAAGAAACACCTACTAGATTTCAAGAAAATTGAGGTGATTAAAGTTACAAGGTAAAAAATAAAATAAAATTCAGTAGTGTTAACTTTAGTAAGTCAGCATTTTTGGTAGCTATCCTATCAGAATTCTTTGTGGATTATTTCTCTTTTTTGCTATAACTAAAGCAAGGAAAAGGTTAAGAGTTAGAGCTGTTTTCTTACTCACATCTGCATTCTTCAGTTTTGCCAGCTGGGAAGATATTTCAGAACATTTTCTTGATCACTGACTGGTGTTGGGAAAGAGTTCTTTCATTGCAAAACATTGATATCAGTCACTGTTTTACAGTAA
>NW_011252336.1:0-381 GCF_000146605.3 Meleagris gallopavo
CTTGTGTCCAGCTCCCACCCACCAGTACTCCCAGGCCTTATGGAGCAGGACTACGCTCAGTCCTTTCATCCCCTAGCATGTTTTGGTGGTGGCTGTTCCCTCATCCCAGCTACTGACCCTGCACTTGGATTTGTGCCCACTGCTCAGCCTGTTGAGGTCTCTCTGGATGGCATCCCGTCCCTCTGCTGTGTCACTGCACCCCACAGCTTGGTGTCCTTAGGGTGCACTCAACCCCACTGTTGATGTCCCTGATGAAGGGGAAACCCAGATGCTTGTACAAACTGGGCGTAGAAGCCCTTGGGAGCAGCCCTGCGGAGGACTCGGGGGATCCGTGGGTGGACAAAGAGCTGGACATAAGCCAGTAGTGTGCACTTGCAGCCC
>NW_011252337.1:0-508 GCF_000146605.3 Meleagris gallopavo
TGAGCACGAGGGACATCCGACACCAAGCTGAGAGCACCTCAGCAAGCATTTAAAAAGGACACGTCAAGGATCAACGTACCTTGGCACAGAGACCAAGCTTTGGATATTGGCATCCACCTCCGGCTGCAGTTTCCTGCTGCTTCCACCAAGAGCCTGGCTAAAGTCCTGGCACCGCACGCGACGACCGCAGTGCCACGCTGCAAGCGTTTGGGCACAGGACAACAAAAGCAGAGACCGCCTTCCGGTAGGGACAGCAGTGTCACTTACCCCGCTCCAAGGATAAGGGCACAACCAATGCAGCAACTCAGGGGGGCCCAGAAGGCCAACAGCATCTGGCAGTGGACTCGGCAAAAATAGAAGGAATAAAGATACCTTCATGTCCAGTAAGGTCCACGCCTTTCCGAAAAACTGGACACGTTCATTGTAGGAACATGGGCAGCCCAAAATGGCTACCGCATCTGGTGGTGCAGACGCCAATCCTAAGAAAGAAGAAAGCTTCACATACAGC
>NW_011252338.1:0-460 GCF_000146605.3 Meleagris gallopavo
GAAACAGAATCAGAGCCATTCAGCTCCACTGAGATACCCCGCAGCACCAGTGCAGCTACGTACTTCTGCTCACTACGCAAAAACTGCAACACGAATTTCCTCCACAGACAGACATTATTTTCACTGCCAGAAATGAGATGCCTCAGGTAACCTCTCCGAGAGACCCATGTCTTGTACTGGATTCTATTTCCACCTCCTTTTGTTCTCAGCTCCATTACATAAGTTTGCTCCATTTTGCGATGCGGCTGCATGTGTTCCAAAAGAGAAAAAGCAAAAGATGCCACAAAATCTCAGGTCTGCCTGCATCACTGCAGCGAGACGCAGCGCTCGCCCAGCTGCACCCGTAGTTGCTCTCCATTTGCTAATTGCACGCTTTGGTTGCAGCATCATTTCACCCTACAGAAGTGAAATTTCCCCGAAAAGGGGTAGAAAGCAACTCGCATCCGCGTACGCTGCATGC
>NW_011252339.1:0-367 GCF_000146605.3 Meleagris gallopavo
CCACGCTGTCCCTGACTCAAATACTGACTTAGTTTCTCAGGATCCCACAGATGTTCAAGTGTGAAATCCCATGACACTGCGGGTCCCCTTGCTTTTAAGATCTTTCCTAAACCTCTCCATATTCCCCTGCCAGTCAGCACTCTCTGGTTCTGGAGGAGACTCCTTCCCTTTGTAAAGGAATATAATCACAATCCAGGAAAACAATAGCGCGCCCATGAGTATTAATTCAGAATTCGAAAACCGTCTGACAAACCGATAAGGAAGCCTGGAGACTGGTCTGAACGTTGTGCTGTTTGTAAAATTAGCCATTCCATCTGGGATGTGAATGTCAAAATTCAGACCATACCACATTGCATACAGGTACCAT
>NW_011252340.1:0-398 GCF_000146605.3 Meleagris gallopavo
ATTGCCTAGTCCAGAGAAGCAAAGGCCAGGAGCTGGCCTCTTTGCTCTCTGCAAGTCCCTGAAGAGGGAAGTGCAGAGGAAGGTGCTGTGTTTACCTGGGAGCCAATGACAGGACGCTCAGGAATGGCACAGAGCTGCATCAGGGGAGGTTCAGACCAGACAGTGGAAAACATTTCTTTACTGTTAGTGTGGCCAGCTGCTGATACAGGCTTCTTAGGGTGGTGGTTGATTCCCCACCAGAAAAAATGAAAGCCATACAGAGCTTACACAGACAAATCGAGGTGACTGCTCTTGAGGAAGGACCTTGCACAGAGAAATGCCCTTTGGTGCATGTTGCCAACCTCTCACTCGGCCATGTAGACCAATAGTAGTATGGAGGTTGGAGATCTTCCTGCTCT
>NW_011252341.1:0-475 GCF_000146605.3 Meleagris gallopavo
GTGGCAATTATAGTTGGACAGAGAACTGGAAAAAAATGCCCAGAATGTTCCTACTTCATTTCCAATCTTTTTTGAAATGTTGTCACTATTTTCTGAGCAATTCTATATATAACTGTAGTTTTGTAGTATGTCAAAACAGGCCATAAATGCAAAGAACAGTATCTTGCCCTTGGTTTCACCCGTAGACAATTAGCTAAATTGATTCTTATGAGCTTCTAATAGCAAGAAACGATGTCAGAAACTCCCCAGAACATTGTGCATTTCATTATGAATAATTTTTAAATTACTTTTTCAATAGATATTCAACATTTGTATCTTCTTAAAGACAGTTGTGCACTAGCAATGGAAGTAAAAAAATATTTTATATGGGAAGATTTTTTCCACAGAAGGACATTGAAATTCCTGGTACTGATTGTAAGGAGCAGCATCAGGCTCTGTCCATCTGCTGAACAGAGCAGTTATAATTCTCACAGCA
>NW_011252342.1:0-344 GCF_000146605.3 Meleagris gallopavo
TAGCAGAAGAGCACGGATGGTAAGCAGGGGGAAGAGGGCGGGCGATGAGGAGGAGAAGTTGGTGGGAACTCGGCTCCTCTGCAGAGCGTGGCCATGCCCTCAGGGCTGGCTCCAGGGCTGCCTTCAAGGCCCGTGGTGCTCATGCACAGGCAGGTGATCCATGGGCTTTAGCAGAAGAGATTGCCACGTCCCAGAGTCCCACAGAGCCCACGGCCCAGCCCTGACCACCCAAAGCCCCCCAGGCCCCAGGGAGCCCCCAGCACCGATGGGCACACTGCCAGCGCTGAGAGAGCTCCCCACGGCAGCGGACGCTGTGGATCCCACGGCTGTGCTCTGAGGGAAGG
>NW_011252343.1:0-319 GCF_000146605.3 Meleagris gallopavo
AGCTCCCTTCCCACTTCTTAGCCCAACTTTGGGATGTGCAGAGAGACGCGATTCCCTGCAAGCCTTCTCCTGCGCCAGCATGAGAAGATGCCCCTCAGCCTCCAGAGAGCATCTCCGGCCCCAGAGCAGTCCCACATAGCCCAGGCTGCTGCACTCAGCCCTCTCTGAGGACCCGGTGCTCACCTTTCCGCTCCTCTCCGCTATGCTCAGATTGCATCTGGATTTCGGAATCCAGCAGTGCCACAGCGCTCCATGGCTCCTTGCAGGAACTCTCAGAGATCTGCGACCTTCCGCTGCCACCTCTCGCTCCAGCAGCAGC
>NW_011252344.1:0-433 GCF_000146605.3 Meleagris gallopavo
GCATTTCCTTTCTCTTTCTCTTTGTCACTGGTTTTGCCTTGCGTTGCTTCAGTTTGCTGAATTCTTTTCTCTACTACCCTTGCATTTGTAGATGCCTTTTCTCTGCTGCTCCTCTTGCTTGGCTTTGCATTGTTTGTTTTTTGTTGGTGTTGGTTCTTTACTACACAATTCCTTTCTTTGCATGCTTTTCATTCCTTGCTCGATACACTCCTTTCCTCCTCCTAGGAAATGAATTTTCTTGGCTTTCCCTGGCTTTTTGCTTTTTTTCCATTCTTTTCACGCTTCCTTTTCCTTCGCTTCCTTTCCCTTGGTTGGCGCCTGTCCCGTCCCTTTGCTCTGACGTTGCCTTCACTTCCCTTATGTGATCTCCCTTGATTGTTTTTGTCTTTTCTTTCCCGACTTGTTTCACTCAAGCCTCGTCTCTCGGCTTTCC
>NW_011252345.1:0-396 GCF_000146605.3 Meleagris gallopavo
CCTTTGTTCGTTCTGCACCCTCTTGCCTAGTTCATAATTAAGTGAAATGCCGTTCTGAAACGATTCTAAAGAAACGTGTTCCACACCACTCGTCATCCTCAGCACCACACCTCAACGTTTCCCGAACACCTCCAGGGAATCTGACTCCAGTCCCTCCCTGGGCACTCTGTCCCAGGGCCCAACCACTCCTTTGGAGAAGTTTTTCCTGACATCCAGCCCGAAAGATCTCCTGTTGCTTTCCAGGTTCTTTCACTTCTTCACAAAAGCTGTTTCCAAATCTTCATCTGGGAGGCAGCATGTGAACCTCATGGGATTCAACAAGGTCAAGTGTAGGGTGTTGCACCTGGGTCGGGGCAATCCCAGATATACGTGCAGACCGGGAGAAGAACTCCTCGA
>NW_011252346.1:0-471 GCF_000146605.3 Meleagris gallopavo
GGAAATACACAGTATTCCTACGCTCCTTCTTTCCTCCTCCCCAGAAATACTTCATCTTTAAAGAAGAATGAACAGTAAAAAGGGAAAAAGAAAAAAAAGAAAAAAAGGGCACTGCTCCCTTCCAGCACCAAGCCAGCATAAGCAGCGACAGCACCCACACTAAATATTTTACCATTAATGGCTCCAATATAAAGCTTTCTGGATGATCTATGGAGGCCCTGCAATCAGAAGTCTTACAAGCTTTGCGCAGCCACAGTTCCAATTGATGGCTTTCTGATGAGAGGGGAGTTGCCCTCATTTGCATCATCATATTTAGAAATCCATTTAAGTCTCTTTGAAGTTACTTGAATGATCACTTCTGAAAGGTTATAAAAAATGCTGCTAAGCCGTATTTGTTATTTCTGTGAAGTCTAAAAAGTGTAAATGCTTAAATCATCGACCAAGCACATAGCATTCATATTCAGCATACTT
>NW_011252347.1:0-400 GCF_000146605.3 Meleagris gallopavo
AACTGCAATAGCAGCATTGTACAAATTATGGTTGGCAGACTAGTATCTCCTCAATCAAAATAAAACATAAAGTGATCCTTAGTGGACCAAATGCAGCTGCCCAGTCATAATAAACAGAATTCCTTAGTTGATTTCTTTTTCTCGACCTATGTTTTCTTCACCTTTTTCAAAATTAAATGGATATAACAGAGGTGAAGGAAAAGACATTTAAGGCAGATTTGTGCATGTGTTGGACTATTCGAGATAAACAGATAAATCTGGGTGGTAGCCTGAGAATCGAGCAGTGTGAATTTCAAAATAAATAACCGTATTTTCAGAATAATTTTCTTTTTATTATTTTTTTATTTTCGTTGTTCCCGTTTACAGTAGTCTATTTAGAATGCCCTGTTGTGCTGATAAC
>NW_011252348.1:0-330 GCF_000146605.3 Meleagris gallopavo
CATTTAGTTTTAGCTTTTCAAAATTTATGCTTGAATCTGTGTGTGTGTAAATCGAATGAATGCTAGCTACTCCTCCCTCTCAACTCTAAAGCTACACCCTGTAAGATGAGTTGCTTTTAGCTAATGACTACTTCCCATTCTTAAAGTGTGTGTAAAGGAGGCTCTGGGAGGTGTAACCAAGTGAGGTTTTTCTCTCTTCTCACTCCACATTAGTTTTAAGCATCCCAAACACCTCTAGATTTCATCAGAACAAAAAAGATGACAGTTTTTACAGTGTTGTTGTTTGCTTAATTCAACTTTTGGAGCAGACATATGAGAAACTGTGGCAGT
>NW_011252349.1:0-380 GCF_000146605.3 Meleagris gallopavo
ATCGCAAACCTACCTGCGTACAAGCAGCGCACCAACATGGGGGTGCATGATGTTCATTACCTGCTGGACACATCTCACACCACTGACTGGAGAAGCCCAGGCAATCCTTCAACTCCATCAGGCTGCAAAATGAAATCAGAAGAGACGCAGAACATCATTTAAAACACAACAAGGATGCACACAATGCCCTTAAAAAACACCCACCGCATGGATGCAATTAGCACATAGCCCTATTAATGACAGCCATCCAGCTTGAGATCCTCCAGAAAAGCAGAGCTCACAGCTCTGAAATCAAGCAGGAATCACTCACCCCATTCTAAGGGCTCACCCCACACCCAAGGAGCAGTCTCCAGATTCAGATGCTGCTCTTACACCTACCA
>NW_011252350.1:0-358 GCF_000146605.3 Meleagris gallopavo
CGGGCGATAGAAAAGATGGTTCAGATGTGGATCTTCAGATGTGGATCTTCAGTGATGGGTCGTCGAGGGTTGTTGTTCACTTGACGACAACACAAACTTGTTTATAAGTCCAAAGGAGGCTGAGTCAGCTCTCTTTGGAGGGTCAGCTTCTGGCTTTAGGATCTCAGCAGAAACTCCTTGGTTCCCATCTTCCGGGCCTTGCCAGCAGATAAGATGGAGCAGGGAGGTGCCCACCACATCCTGGTTTGCACGAGCTACGATGGTGTCCTTCCCGACTTCTGCCATACCAAGCTGGAGTTTCTGCTCACAGGCCAGATATTCTGCCAGTAAACACTGCTGAGCACCCTCTTCCGAAGGC
>NW_011252351.1:0-345 GCF_000146605.3 Meleagris gallopavo
TTCAACATAATTGCAGGGAAAATCCCTTTTCTGAAACATCTGTAGTGAAAGAAGATTGCTTGGCTGCCAGCTTACCTAATTTTGTTTTACCTGAGCATGTCCAAATTGAATGTTTTTGAGTAGATTATGTTTTTAAAGAGTCAAATGTAAGGTAATCTACTCATCAACAGTTTCAACCTGGAGAACTAAAGAAGTACTGACTGTTAAGAAGCTAAATTAGAATGTTACAGCTTGGACTGTTGAGCAAGAACTGTCTTAGGTCAGAAAACCAAACCAAATACATCCCCAAATTTAGGATTAGGTCACAAGGATGTTGTTTTGTGCAAAATCTCAATCTCAAAATCT
>NW_011252352.1:0-459 GCF_000146605.3 Meleagris gallopavo
CCATCTAAGCAAGAGAGCAGGAATGGTCATCTAGAAATTGTGCCCGTGGGCTTGGAGAACAGTCCAGGCTCCTGCTCTGCTGTCAGCCACTTACTACAGATTTTACAGGAGAAGAGCACATTTGATGGAGAGAAAGGGAGGACTGCTTTTCTTAACTGGAGAACAGATGGAAGCGTTGTGTTGAAACGGAACCAGAAGTTTACCTTAAGAGGTTTGGAGCCCACACAATGGCTAAGTTCTTAGCGTGCATGTTTGTGACCGAGGAGCTCCCAGCTAGATGAGCCAAGTGTCTCATCAGGTACTCCACAGTCCTAGGAAAACAACACAGGCAATGTTCAGCACCAAGGAGCACGCCGTGCTGCCATTCACAAAGCAAACCTCAATTCATGCTGGTTCTTGTTATTGCTACTGTCACTGAAGACCAAGTAGATCCAATTGACTCAGTGCCACGCTGCAGCA
>NW_011252353.1:0-411 GCF_000146605.3 Meleagris gallopavo
CTGCACGTGGGCCAGCATGAGATCAGCAGGTATCATCTGACCCAGAGTAAAGGTCTAGTTTGGGAGAATCACCTGTTGCTATGGCTGACTCTATGACATGTAGTGAGGTTGTGAGAGCACAGCTAACTCCAAAGAGTAATGCAAAACTGTCAGACATGCTCCTCTAGAAAAAATGAAAAGAAAAAAAGGCCCTTTACAAATGTACAGGTGTTAAAGTCAGATCCAGGAGCTGTATTCAGCAATGTTTAGAGATGGTTGTTCTTAGAGCAGACAGGATAGAGAGAGACAAAAATGAAAACCAGCCTAGGACTGCTGGTTTCAACACTATCCCATCCTCACCACAGCATCCACTCCCAATCGAGTATAGCAGCTTCTGGCAGCAGTTTAGAGTATACTGCACAGCTCCTCAGT
>NW_011252354.1:0-540 GCF_000146605.3 Meleagris gallopavo
ATGAATAGAAGCCAACTGTAGTCTTGAAATTTTGATTTTATGTTACAGCTTTTGTAAAGAGTGGAGGTTATTTTGTCTGTTAAAGGAAATATATGTATGTTTATATATATGTATAGACCAAAATACGTGTATGTGTGTGTGTATATATATATAAAAACGGTATGGAAAACTTTGCTTCTGTTAACTTTGAGCCTGATATTCATGTGTTCTTAGAATTCCTAAGTACATTTTTAATTTTCCTAGTTTTTTGATACTTAAGATCTCTCAGTCTCACCCATATAGTTCAAGCTGGATCTGTTAAATCAAAAGCAAAGCAAAATGGGAATACAGATTAACTAATGCAGGTATATTTGAAAAAGCAAGTATTAGTCTAAAACTCAGCAAAAGGTGGTAGACTGCTGACATTTAAAGCAAAACAAAACAAAAAAAACAAAAAAAAAAGGGAAAAGAAAAATACTAAAAATAATAGAAATGTACGTGGCATCACAAAGTTATAATAATACCACGAATTCTTAAATCATTGCCTATATAGTTAATTAG
>NW_011252355.1:0-413 GCF_000146605.3 Meleagris gallopavo
AGTGTCTCTGGAGATACTTTTGACTTCACTGATGAAGGACAGAAATTTTCATTAGCATCATCCTTGGGCCTCCAAAGGCAACCCCGGTTGCCTGCAGTACAGGACATGATGGCAGCATTTCACTTTGAAATCGAAGGTCGAGATACCTAATCGTACTTCGGACAGACTCAGGGATCTGGGAAAACTCCCAGATACAGATTATTTATATTTTCTTTTTTTTCTTATTTCTTTTTTTTTTTTTTAAGTACGTAAGTATTACTTGTTCCTATTACAGAACTGACAATAACATGCTATTTATTCCCTGTGTGATTCAGAAGCATTTAAGCACAATTTTAGCACATAACAAGATATTTGATGTGTCCAACTAGTTAAACCACAGGATACAAGATCAACTTCAAAGTCACACAAAGTTG
>NW_011252356.1:0-448 GCF_000146605.3 Meleagris gallopavo
GGACCCCTTTTCACACCAAAAATACCACACTTGCCCTCCAAGAGAAGTCAGTCTTTCCCACAATTGTCCACTTTTCTCCCACGTACTTGTCATTTTCTCCCAGAAATACCACATTTCACTTGGAAATTGGGCCTGTGCTTCCAAAAAGATGATATTTTCTCCCAGGCATACCTGTTTTCTTCAAACTACCGCACGTTTTCTCCCAAAAAGACTAGATGACAAGACCAAATTGGACACTTGCAACCAAGAATAGGACATCTTCTCCCACAAATACCACTTGTCTCCCAAGGATAGGACATTTTCCCCTAAAATGCTATGGCAGTTTGGCTAAGAAATACTCCTTTCCTTCCCTAAATGGGACATATGCACCCACAAAGACCACGACTCCGAGAAATTCCTCCCAGTTCCCTCCCAGTTACACTCCATTACATTCCTCATCATGACACTT
>NW_011252357.1:0-349 GCF_000146605.3 Meleagris gallopavo
CCCTTGACACTCTTCGTGAAATCATAGAGTCATTCGAGTTGGAAGGGACCCTTAAAGGACATCCAGTCAGCTCCTATTCCTGCCCCATAGCTGCCATCCCCCTCTCTGTCCTTTCCCCCCCAGAGAGAGAAGGAAAAAAAGAAAACATTCTGCCTAGGTCTTTTGCTGAAGAAAAACTCAGCTGGAGAAAACCTTATCTGTCAAATCCTAATATGTTTTATCGGATATCTGCAGAAAGATTTGCAGGAACTCACGCCAAAGTGAAATACTTGCTTCTCTCTCCTCCCTCCCAGCAAGGATAAAGTGAAAATCTCGTCTCAGATATTACAGAGACAGAAGTAATTCCCAT
>NW_011252358.1:0-409 GCF_000146605.3 Meleagris gallopavo
GGTCAGCATGGGGGAGTCGGATCACATCGCAAACCTACCTGCATACAAGCAGCGCACCAACATGGGGTGCATGATGTTCATTACCTGCTGGACACATCTCACACCACTGACTGGAGGAGCCCAGGCAATCCTTCAACTCCATCAGGCTGCAAAATGAAATCAGAAGAGACGCAGAACATCATTTAAAACACAACGAGGATGCACACAATGCCCCTTAAAAAACACCCACCGCATGGATGCAATTAGCACATAGCCCTATTAATTACAGCCATCCAGCTTGAGATCCTCCAGAAAAGCAGAGCTCACAGCTCTGAAATCAAGCAGGAATCACTCACCCCACACCCCAAAGGAAGCAGACTCCAGATTCAGATGCTGCTCTTACACCTAGCAGCCCTTCAGTGCACTTGGA
>NW_011252359.1:0-521 GCF_000146605.3 Meleagris gallopavo
AAATGCCACCCATTTGTGAGAAAGCTGCTTTGTTTCCGGGAGAAAATAGCATTCTCTGGGGAGAAGATGTCCTGTTTTGGATGGAAAAGTAGTACTTGTGGGAGAAGCTGTCCAATGTTTGGGCCCAAGGTAGCATTACTGGGAGGTAATGTCATTGTATTGGAGAAGGGAGGTATATCTTGGGGAGAATGTGTTCTTTTTGGAAGCCAACGGTGTACTTTGGGGGGAAAAAGCGGCCTTTTCTGGGAGAAAGTGTCCTAGTTTGGGGAGAAAGTGTCATAGTGCGGAGTGTGGTGTAGCAGATTAGGGGGGAATTTGGGGAGGTATTCCTAAGAGAACTGTCATTTCTGGGTGAAAAGGTCTTATGTGGGGGGAAAAGGTGAGGAATGTGTGAGAAAGCTGGTGTTTCTGGGAGTAAATGCCATCTTTTGGGGGCTAGAAATGGTCTTTCTGGTGGGATGTGCCACATCTTTGTGAGGCAATTGGTGTTTGTGAGGGCCAATGGCATATATTCTGGATCG
>NW_011252360.1:0-387 GCF_000146605.3 Meleagris gallopavo
TCTATTGCAGCTTTGTGAGAAAGAATTTGTTAGGTAAGTTGGGAACTATGTTTCTCAAATACGTTACTAAGACGTATATGGTATTCTTACTTTCCACATCAACTGTTTCCAAGGACGTGTTACAGCTTAATTCCTTAGATCGATTGCCCCTTTTCAATGTTTCAGTGCAGAAACAATACCTTCATTTTCCACACAGGCAATCATCAGCACAAAGATGGTCAGGTAAGAGTAGGAGAAGGAAAGAGACAAAAGTCCCAACGAAAGAACAAACAGAAAGCCTAGCTACAAAGACAGTGCTACAGCACTACAACTCACAACAGGTTCTTAGCCACAGAAGCTTTCCCTTCCCCTCTTCCACAATACGATTCAATCAAAGCCCAGGCTCCT
>NW_011252361.1:0-342 GCF_000146605.3 Meleagris gallopavo
AACCGCTGACGTCTGTCCCTGCCTGGCACAGGCCACCCCTAAGTGCTGGGAGGGGTCCCCAGCTCCATGCCCTGCACCCCACGTCCTGCACCCATGGATCTCTCCATCTCCTCTGTGCTGCCTCCTCCAAAATCCTGAAGGATGGAGCTCCCCATGCTGCCAAGCAGCCCCAGTACCCTCCCTCTGCTCTCTCCCAATTCCTCTTTTCCAGTTCCTGCCAAACCCTTCACCCTCTGGTCCCCCTCCGCACACACGATGTCTCCAGGTCACTCTCCTGTTACCCCCTGCCTTATCGCAGCCAATTGCCCCTCACTTGGATCTGCTTCAGCCCTCCTCCTTCAG
>NW_011252362.1:0-398 GCF_000146605.3 Meleagris gallopavo
AGGAGGAACTGCCTGGATAAGCACCTGCATGCATGGTGAAGGGTGTCTGTATGGAAAGTTTTGTTGACACGGAAAGGAAGGTGGGAAAGTTACAAGACTAATTTGGGAATCTCTCTAAGGGATGTTAGAACCTGCAATAAGTGGTTTGGATAGTCAGTATCTGAGTCTGTGCCTCAGATGCCACAGTGGGGTGGGTGTGAGAGTATGTTAGAGCGTGCCAGAAGATACGGGGATGTCCTTGGAGTGCAGTAGGGCATATTTTGGAAATATTTGGAAAGAGCTGAAGAGGCCTCGAGCACACTGAGGAGCTGTGAGAAGGCACTAGGGTGCTGTGAGATGGTCTCTTGGTCTCCTGCAGCACACACAATTGCTCGTGGGGCACGTCTGGATGTCTGCAG
>NW_011252363.1:0-352 GCF_000146605.3 Meleagris gallopavo
ACATTTCTTTCTAAGAGAGGGGCTCCAGCCCTCTGATCATCTTCGTGGCCCTTCTCTGGACCTGCTCCAAAAGCTCCACATCATTCCTGTGCTGGAGCCCCAGGCCTGGACGCAGTGCTGCACATGGGGCCGCACCAGAGCCCAGTCGAGGGGGACAATTACCTCCCTCTCCCTGCTGGTCGCTCCTCTTTGAATGCAGCCCAGGATACAGTTGGCCTTCTGGGCTGCAAGTGCACACTACTGGCTTATGTCCAGCTCTTTGTCCACCAGGATCCCCCGAGTCCTCCGCAGGGCTGCTCCCAAGGGCTTCACGCCCACTTTGACAGCATCTGGGTTTCCCCTTCATCAGGGC
>NW_011252364.1:0-348 GCF_000146605.3 Meleagris gallopavo
TATGAGACAATTCCACAGCAAGTAAATGAGGACAAAACTAGTGGAATATTTTGCAAGCTCTCCTAGAGGAATCTTGATGATAACTTGCTTCTGTTCCAAGTTTCATTTTTATTGACCTATTATTATTGTTATTGTTATTATTATTGTTGTTAATGTATTATTGCTCCATCTTATTATGGCACTAATAGCTATTTGGAAAGCTTTTACAAATATATCTTTGAAAAACATTGATCATATTTTATTTAGGTCCAAAATTTGATTTTTATTTATTGGGTATGAACCATTGCAGAAAATTATATTTTGGGGATTTAGAAAATTTTGGGAAAAAATAAAAATATCAAAAACTAA
>NW_011252365.1:0-364 GCF_000146605.3 Meleagris gallopavo
TGCGGCCCCCCAGGTAGGAGCAGCAGCACCGGTAAGTGCGGCCCCGCAGCTGGGGTCAGGCCCCCGGGTGGCAGCTGAGCCGGGGTTGGGGGCGGCCTCCCGGGTGGGAGCTGCGCTGCCCGTCCCCAGACAGCTGGTAGCCCAGGGCAGGCAGAGGCCTGAGGTGCCAGGTGGGCGGCAGTGGGGACAGGGGAAGGGTTGGGGTGGTACCGGCATCGGTCCGCGGACGGTGGGCTGCATCCAGGCGGGGCCCGGTGGCGGCACAGTCGCGGTAGCGAAAATGGTGTCGGGTGTCAGAGGCACCGTCAGCTCTCCTCGAGGGAATCTCTCTGTGGGGAAATGCCAGAAGGGTGCTGGGGTGAGG
>NW_011252366.1:0-390 GCF_000146605.3 Meleagris gallopavo
CACTAACCACAACTTTCTGGCTTCTTTCCTCCAGCTGGTTCACAGTCCACCTCACTACTCGATTGTCCAGACCATGCATCCTCAGTTTAGCTGCAAGGATACTTTGGTGTCAGATGTTCTATTAAAATCAAGATAGACCACATCCACTGCTTTACCATCATCTATCCATCTGGTTACGTCTTCATAAAAGCCTACCAGGATGGTCAAGCATGACTTCCCCTTGGTGAAGCCATGCTGACTGCCCCTAATGACCCTCTTATCCTTGATATGCCTAGAGGCAGGGCCAAGGATAAGTTTTCCATCACTTTTCCAGGGATGGAGGTGAGGCTGATCAGTCTATAGTCACCCAGGTCCTCTTTCTTGCCCTTTCTGAAGACTGGAGTGACATTT
>NW_011252367.1:0-359 GCF_000146605.3 Meleagris gallopavo
CTCTTACACCTAGCAGCCCTTCAGCGCACTTGCCATCCCCCAAAAAGAAAAGATCACAGCCCTGAAAGCAAAAAAGAAACCACTTACCCCATTCCAAGGACCAATACTCCCCCACTCTCTCAAGTGAAGGAAGCAGCTTCCAGGTCCAAATACCTACCAGCCCTTAAGTACGCTCAGGGTTCCCTGCTAAGAAAGAGAGAGAGCAGCTCCACAATGGAGGAGAAAAAAATAAAAAAAAAAATTACTCCATCACCAAAGAACAAGGCATACTCCAAAAGGAAGCACTCCCCAGGTTCAGATGCTGCCCCTACTCTTCCCAGCCCTTACATGGGATCGAGGGAGGGTGGAGCCTGGCTCTG
>NW_011252368.1:0-345 GCF_000146605.3 Meleagris gallopavo
GACAAAAAAAATAAAGAACGGAGCATGAAAAAGAGAAAAGCAAAAACAAAAGAGAAGGACAGAAATGACAAAATACAGACAAAAGAAATAAGAAGGAAAAACAAGAATACAAAACGAAAATACCACAAAAAAGAAGAAAGGAAACATCCAAAGCACACCCAAAAAGGAGAAAGTAGGCCAAAGAAGCAAAGACAACAAAAGCCAACGGCAGCAAACGCTGGAGAGCAAAGCAAAAAGGAGCGGGGAAAAGAAAAACGAACCGAGCGACCGAAGGAAAGCAAAGCAGACGAGCGAGGGAAACGAAAAGACCAAAAGCGGCCGACGGAACGGCAAAGAACAGGACTC
>NW_011252369.1:0-437 GCF_000146605.3 Meleagris gallopavo
AACCCTGAGCGTCCTTAAGGGCTGGTAGGTATTTGGACCTGGAAGCTGCTTCCTTCACTTGAGAGTGTGGGGGAGTATTGGTCCTTGGAATGGGGTAAGTGGTTTCTTTTTTCTTTCAGGGCTGTGATCTTCTCTTTTTGGGGATCCCAAGTGCGCTGAAGGGCTGCTAGGTGTAAGAGCAGCATGTGAATCTGGAGACTGCTTCCTTTGGGGTGTGGGGTGAGCCCTTAGAATGGGGTGAGTGATTCCTGCTTGATTTCAGGGCTGTGAGCTCTGCTTTTCTGGAGGATCTCAAGCTGGATGGCTGTCATTAATAGGGCTATGTGCTAATTGCATCCATGCGGTGGGTGTTTTGAAGGGCATTGTGTGCATCCATGTTGTGTTTAAATTATGTTCTGCGTCTCTTCTGATTTCTATTTTGCTAGCCTGATGGAGTT
>NW_011252370.1:0-351 GCF_000146605.3 Meleagris gallopavo
TCCCTGGTGAGGAGAAAAAAGGTGACAGCACACCTCTTAGGAAGGATAGAAAGTGTGACGCGGGGAACTACCAGCATGGCAGTCTCACCTCTGTGCTGGTCACGGATCATGGAGCAGATCATCCTGCAAGTGACTCTCAAGCACACATTCCAGTGCGTCACCACCCTGGGCGTGAAAAGCTGCCTCCTAATAACCAACCTAAACCTCCCCTGTCTCACTTGAAAACCATTTCCCCTTGTCCTATCGCTATCCACCCTCCTAAAACAGCCCGTTGCCCCCCTCCTGCTTATGCGCTCCCTTCAAGTCTGGAGCTGTCATGAGCTATCTCCAGAGCTTTCTCTTCTCCCACAG
>NW_011252371.1:0-374 GCF_000146605.3 Meleagris gallopavo
CAAACTTTTGTCATTCCCCTTTATTGCTTTATTTTTAAGTTACTGTTTCATTGTTTTATTTTCACCTGAGTGTTTGAGTGTTCCAATTACTTTTACTAGACAGCCATAGGGAAATCCCACTGAAGGTGAAGAATTCCAAGACTTTGGGAAGAAGTGAAGTAAGGCCCTGAAGTTCACTCAGCAGTGATGAGTCGAGCCAGAGATGAAATGCAGGCTGGCATCATGCCTTGTGCAATGATGAGCATTTGTCTTTGGGTTTGTCCAGCTCAGAAGAAATATTTATCTACACGCATCAAAGCTTCTGCAGTCAGTGGAGGGAAACTGGCCTACCCATGCCACGATTCCCTTCAAGTCTACACCTAAATTTCGGCAGG
>NW_011252372.1:0-354 GCF_000146605.3 Meleagris gallopavo
TTATGTACAGGCACAACCAGGTTCATACACCTCCCAGTGCAATTCTCACTCTGACTGGAAAGAAAAAGGAGGCTTGAAAAGCAGTCTGTGCAAAACAAACAAACAAAGCAAGAATTAGAAGCCAACAGCAGCGGTGCAGTGGTACCTGAAAGAATTGCTCCATCTTGAACAGCAGAGCAATCCAAGAAGTACGAGGGCATTCCAAACTAGACCACTTGGGACAGATTAACAATTGCAAAGCAGTGGGTTCCAAAGTTCCAGACAGGAAATCAAAGCTGGAAAAACTCTGCACCTTTTCGTCTCTCAATCTTTAGTACATTGTGCATCACAAGGGAAGCAAGTCTTCACACACAG
>NW_011252373.1:0-414 GCF_000146605.3 Meleagris gallopavo
AAGAGGCATTCGCGCTGAACCGCTCCGGAGACTTTGCCGGAGCTGGCCGAGAAATCGCGTTTCTCCCCAAACTCCGCTTTCAGCCGTCAGCAGCGGTCTGGTGTTTCTCGCTTGCCGAGAACGGGCCACTTCAGCCGGCTGCTTTCCTCCGACGAGTGAGCGGGCTCCTGTGCGCGCATCGGAAAGGAGCGGTTTGCACTTCGCCTTGGCTACATGCAGAATGCACTACGCCTACCTCTGAATACTATGTCTCTGCCTTTATTTCGAGCCACAATTCATTCTAGTCAGGTTTTCCACTGCTACACATCTGCATTCAGACAGGGAAAAAGAGTGGAAGGGAAACAAGCTCTAATAAGGCATTTGCAAGTTCGAGGAGCGACAGCTGTAGTGCTCTCAGGGAGAGCGTTTCAGAAA
>NW_011252374.1:0-380 GCF_000146605.3 Meleagris gallopavo
ATGTGATCTTTTGCTGCATCTACACAGGTTCATTTTCATGTTGGCTTTAATCAGATTGCTGCATCTTGTATAGCAAGACAGATAACAATATACTAGTGGAAAAAAGCTAAAACTATAGATGTTTATGGGTTATTTATATGTAAGCTAGCAGGTAGTTAAAATAAAAAAAAACTATGTTTTTTTTAATTGTTTTCTCTCCTGTTATTCAGTAGCTATAATACTCATCCAGCTATCATTTAGTATTTTTACCTCTTTTTTTTCTGTCTTCTCAGAATCACTTTTTGGCTGATGTAAAGATGTAAGCAAATATCTTCTTCCTGTCAATTCATCTAGTTGTAATGGATGATACTTCAGGAATTTCAGCTTGTATTTTAAACCAG
>NW_011252375.1:0-424 GCF_000146605.3 Meleagris gallopavo
TGTTTCTCGCTTGCCGAGAGCGGACCCCTTCAGCCGGCTGCTTTCCTCCGACTAGAGAGCGGGGCTCTTGTGCGCGCATCGGAAAGGAGCGCTTTGCACTTCGCCTTGGCTACATGCAGAATGCACTCGACTAGTTCTGAATACTATGTCTCTGCCTTAATTTCGAGGCAAAATTCGTCCCTGTGAGGTTCTCCACTGCTACACATCTGCATTCAGACAGGAAAAGAGTGGAAGGGAAAACCCGCTCTAATAAGGCATTTGCAAGTTCGAGGAACGACAGACGTAGTGCTCTCAGGGAGAGCGTTTAAGAAAGAGGGAGAGATCCTTTCAGGACTGCGGAGAAAAAAACCCACTACGCAGGTAGTGCAGGAGGCTGAATTCGCAGTTGTCGGCATCGGAATAGGCACTCCTTCGCTCTCACACA
>NW_011252376.1:0-461 GCF_000146605.3 Meleagris gallopavo
CTTTTAAGAGCTCCAGGATAAATCCTGTTTTACAAGAACAGATCCCGCTAATAAATTCTCAATTTCAGCATGTGACACTTCTGTGTCTAGATAAGACCAACAAGATATTTTCAGTACTTACTTTAAGGTGAATATATTAACTAGTATTCAGAATAGATGTCCTAAAGCTTGGGATCAAATTTATATCAGAAGTTACAAGCGTTGATCCTTTCATTCTATTTCACAGAAATTGCATTAATTATTTCCTAAATCTCTTGCTGCTTGTTGAAACTATCAAGCATTTCCAGATTTTTACTTTTCTTTTTTTTTTTAAACTAAAATTGTTGGGTCGTAGTCCACTGGAGCCAACATAAAACTGTTTGCTATACACAGTGTGTACTTAGATCAGAAGCCAAAATCTGACACAAAACTGAAAATTATTTTAAATAATAGGAATAACTGTTACAGTCCTGCTGCAACAT
>NW_011252377.1:0-422 GCF_000146605.3 Meleagris gallopavo
GTGCTATTAATCAAGAAAGAAGGCCATGTAGAGACTGGTGCTGCAAAGAGCCTGCTGTTCTACCCTGACATCTCACCTAAATATGAAGAATGTTTGTTTTATACCAACCATTTGTAGTCACAAGAAAAATTATATTAACAAAAACAAAACAAAAACAAACAAACAAAAAAACCTAGTTATTTGAACTTGAGGAGTTTTAGCAAGAGATATCAACATCAGTCTCCCACATGAGTCCTGAGCAATTTGTTTCTGGGCATGCTGTTAGTTTTGCCATGAAATATTTTCAAGGGATTTTAGTTTTGTATGTATGAAGCAACAAAAACATCCTGAAACTTATTTCTTTTCCAGGAAATAGAACTCCTGTTTGGAAAGACAGCAGTACATATGCCTTATGAGCTGAAAATGACAATACAGATCCAAAG
>NW_011252378.1:0-406 GCF_000146605.3 Meleagris gallopavo
TGCTGACGGCTGAAAGCGGAGTTCGGGGAGAAACGCGATTTCTCGGCCAACTACGGCAAAGTCTCCGGAGCGGTTCAGCGCGAATGCCGCTTTCTACGCGTGAGAGCGAAGGAGTGCGATTCCGATGCCGACAAGTGCGAATTCAGCCTCCTGCACTACCTGCGAGTGGGGGGTTTTTCTGCGCAGTCCTGAAAGGATCTCTCCCCACTTTCTGAAACGCTCTCCCTGAGAGCACTACAGCTGTCGCTCCTCGAACTTGCAAATGCCTTATTAGAGCTGGTTTTCCCTTCCACTCTTTTCCTCTCTGAATGCAGATGTGTAGCAGTGGAAACCTGACTAGCATGAATTGTGGCTCGAAATAAAGGCAGAGACATAGTATTCAGAGGTAGGCGTAGTGCATTCTGCT
>NW_011252379.1:0-354 GCF_000146605.3 Meleagris gallopavo
GTTCCCCCGTTTCAACTCTCAGCACTGCTGCGCTCCTCGGGAGCGATGGCCACAGACAAAGCAGCCGTCAGTCAGCTGTAAGAGCATCCCGGTATCTCTGCAAGAGGACAGAGTGCTCTGTTCTGACAGCTTCCCGCAGCAGCCCCCGCACTGAAATGCTTTGCGCGCTTCCTTGGAGCAAGCTGCTGAGGACAGAGGCAGTCACATCAGCTGCCTCTGCGTTCGCTGGGAGATGTTTCTGTGTTCACCAGTGCTCAACACGAGAGAGGGTTCCTTCTTTAACATCTCTATTATACCTTTTTAACCGAGTAGAACTTGTTTTACTAAAAACGTTCCCAGCGCTACCAATGATGA
>NW_011252380.1:0-388 GCF_000146605.3 Meleagris gallopavo
ATGCCTTCTTTACTTCCGTCTTCAGTGAAAAGGCTCTCCCGCAGGAATCCCACACCCTGGAGGTTAGTGAGAGGGTCTGGGGAATGGGAGACTTCCCTTTAGTCAGGAAAGAGGACGTGCGTGAGCGCCTAGGCAGTACTAAGGTCCACAAGTCCATGGGACCTGATGGGGTGCATCCACGTGTGCTGAGGGAGCTGGCGGAGGTCATTGCCGAACCGCTCTCCATCATCTTTGAGAGGTCTTGGATAACAGGGGAGTCCCTGAAGACTGGAGGATAGCCAATGTCACTCCGGTCTTCAAAAAGGGCAAGAAGGAAGATCCGGGTAATTATAGGCCTGTCAGCCTCACCTCTGTCCCTGGAAAGGTGATGGAACAGCTTGTGCTGGAT
>NW_011252381.1:0-382 GCF_000146605.3 Meleagris gallopavo
GAAGGACAACAAAGCAACCACCAGGAAGATCGAGCTGCCAAAATTGAGGCTGCTTTTATTTTCCCTTGCTTTGCTTTGGTTTGCTCTTTTGTGCTTCCTTTTCACCTCTGCTTCACGTTGCTTCGCATTGCTTTCCAGTTTTCTTGCTTTGCTTTGCTTTCCTTTCTACTCTGCTTGTTCCCACTTCTTCCCTTTGCTTTTGTTTTCCTTGGTTTTTTTAGTTCTTGGTTTTGAATTTGACTTTCATCTTCTGTTTGCTCCTTTTTCTCTTTCTGACTCGTTTAACTCAAGCCTGTTCCCTGCGCTTTCCTTCTGTGCTTGGTGCTGTTGCAGTTCTGTCTCAGTGGCACGGATACCTTCGCATTCCTCTGCATGGCTTTTT
>NW_011252382.1:0-354 GCF_000146605.3 Meleagris gallopavo
GCTTTATGTAGGATTAATTACTTTCATACTTCTCTTCCAGTGATGTGGTTTGGAGCAAACTAGAATCATGTTCTATGTATGTGTTCTGTACCTGAATGAAAGGACTGTGGTTAAGGATTGTCCTCTTTCTGCTGAGCAGCATTCAGAGCTGCAGAATGATCCTTTTGCATGAGAACGTGCAACAGAAATTTAAAAAAAAAAAGACTCAGGATCTCTTCTGAGGCTTCAGTAGGAATTACCAGGGTAGAGTTGCACAAAAATCTTTAGAATTACTGTAGTACAGCAGATAAATGAATTATAAAGTTTTAGAGAGGCAAGAGAATTGCTGTTCTCTAAATAACAAGAGAGTAGCAG
>NW_011252383.1:0-335 GCF_000146605.3 Meleagris gallopavo
GTAGTTCCCCGCGTCACACTTTCTATCCTTCCTAAGAGGTGTGCTGTCACCTTTTTTCTCCTCAGCAGGGACTTGACCTGACTGCCTCGACTTGTGAAATACCATGGAGAGTGGCTCGGTGACTGCAGCGGTGAATTCCCTCGGAACTCTGGGACTCATCTCGTCAGGACCCAAGGACTCGTGGATGTTTGGGTCCTCAGGTGGTCCAGAACCTGATCTCCCATGGCAGTGTGGGATGGGAAGGGTCTGGTGGGACTGAGGAAGCAATGGCAGTCCCCACTCACCAAGCAAAGATGAGGGCTGTGCATAATGAGCAGTTCTCAGACAAGATGGAA
>NW_011252384.1:0-311 GCF_000146605.3 Meleagris gallopavo
GCCACTGTTTCTCTGAAGAACAGCTGTGCTGATGATACAGCACAGGGTGCTGTGCATGCCATGCAACTGAATAATTAAGAAGGGAGAGAAGTGTGACTTCTGCTCCAGTGAAAATCTCATCTGCTGACAGGCTTTTGTAGTTGAATTCAGAACCTGTTGCCACAGAGGGAGCAGTTGCTGAAGTTTGGAGACTCTTTCTGTTTAGTCCTTGCTAGTGTTTAGCCCTGATACTGGCTACTTAAAATAGAGAATCTGAAATGGTGGCTAACTATTGCCTTGATTGCTGCATATCAGAAGACTGTGGTGGTGAG
>NW_011252385.1:0-385 GCF_000146605.3 Meleagris gallopavo
GGCTACATGCAGAATGCACTACGCCTACCTCTGAATACTATGTCTCTGCCTTTATTTCGAGCCACAATTCATGCTAGTCAGGTTTTCCACTGCTACACATCTGCATTCAGACAGGAAAAGAGTGGAAGGGAAAACCCTCTCTAATAAGGCATTTGCAAGTTCGAGGAGCGACAGCTGTAGTGCTCTCAGGGAGAGCGTTTCAGAAATTGGGGAGAGATCCTTTCAGGACTGCGCAGAAAAAACCCCCCACTCGCAGGTAGTGCAGAAGGCTGAATTCGCACTTGTCGGCATCGGAATCGCACTCCTTCGCTCTCACGCGTAGAAGCGGCATTCGCACTGAACGCTCCTGAGACTTGCCATCGCTGGCCGAGAATCGCGTTCTCCC
>NW_011252386.1:0-426 GCF_000146605.3 Meleagris gallopavo
TCGGCAAGCGAGAAACACGAGACCGCTGCTGACGGCTGAAAGCGGAGTTCGGGGAGAAACACAATTTCTCGGCCAGCTACGGCAAAGTCTCCGGAGCGGTTCAGCGCGAATGCCGCTTTCTGCGCGTGAGAGCGAAGGAGTGCGATTCCGATGCCGACAAGTGCGAATTCAGCCTCCTGCACTACCTGCGAGTGGGGGGTTTTTCTGCGCAGCCCTGAAAGGCTCTGTGCCCACTTTCTGAAACGCTCTCCCTGAGAGCACTACAGCTGTCGCTCCTCGAACTTGCAAATGCCTTATTAGAGCTGGTTTTCCCTTCCACTCTTTTCCTCTCTGATGCAGATGTGTAGCAGTGGAAACCTGACTAGCATGAATTGTGGCTCGAAATAAAGGCAGAGACATAGTATTCAGAGGTAGGCGTAGTGCATT
>NW_011252387.1:0-433 GCF_000146605.3 Meleagris gallopavo
AGAGAGCTACCATTATTAGTTACGATCAAACGTTAAGCGTTACTTCCGAAGGATCAGGATAAGGAGCTTCACAAATGGGATACTGTTAAGTCCAAAGGGCTCAACATTTGGTTCAGAGGCAAGTCAAACTCTTGGGAAAAAGGAAAAGAAAGCAAAGAAAGGAACAGGGAAGAAGAGAACTAACAAAATCAATAAAAAAAGACAAGAAAAACCAAAGCAAAGCCAAGAAACATACAATGAACAGGAAAGGAATGCTTGCAGCAAGGAACGAGATTACGCAAAGAAAGCAGCTGGAAAGACAAAGAATACACAAAATAGGAAACAAAGACAACGCAAAAGCAAACAAAAAAACTCAACTACAGAAAAAAATAAAAATAAAAAAAAAAGAACAAAAACAAAAACAAAGGAAATAGAAAAACGAAAGACAAAAGAC
>NW_011252388.1:0-368 GCF_000146605.3 Meleagris gallopavo
GCTCGTGCCCAAAGGGCTGCCCCAACAAGCAGGTGGCTTCCCTTTGCCTTCTGACCAGGAAAATTACACCCACAATTGACCCCTTGCAGGTGAGGATGGCTATTCTGTACTTCATCAAGGAACTGCTCAGTTCCAACACCCGGAGCTGCTCAGCTTGGGATGTGGTGGGGCACATCTTCAGTGAGTTCGGCCGCACCATGGAAAAGAAGGGTAAGGACAGTGGGCAGCATCTTCTTTGGGAAGACCTGTGCTGCTCAGAGGGGGGCACAGAAGCACCACTGGGGCCACACTTGAGCCTCCCGAGAGGCTCCTGAGAACTGAGCGTAACCAGCGTTTCAACACCACTGTTGTGCAGGCAGCCGGAGACC
>NW_011252389.1:0-367 GCF_000146605.3 Meleagris gallopavo
TCTGTGCTTTGCCATGACCTTGTATTTTTTTGCATTTTCATGTTGCTGCAGAGGCTGCTGCTGCTGCATGGGGTTGATGTTGGTTTCCTCGGTTTGTTTTCCGTGTTGTTTTTCTGTGGTTTCTGCCTTGGTTTCCTGCTCCTTCTGCATTGCAATGCATTGTTTTCTTTTTCCAGGGTTGTTTTATTTTCCCTTTTGTTTCTATTCTTGGAACTGCTTTTTCCTTTCCTGAGCGTATTCCCCTCTGTTTGTGAGGATTTTCAAGTGATTTTTGCTTTGCTCTGCTTGGCTTTTTTCTACATATTACTTCGTTCTTTCCTTTTCCTGGTTTTCCTGGCTTTGGTTTGCTTCTTTGGTTATTGTTGGT
>NW_011252390.1:0-391 GCF_000146605.3 Meleagris gallopavo
CCCTGCGGTGCCCGCACAGCCCTCACCCATCGGGGCTCCCCCTGGGCGCGCTGTCCCATAGCCATGGGAGCAGCCCCCGCCCCTCCCCTCCCACCTCCCGGGAGGGTCCGTCAGCTCCCTTTTGGAATCCCCGCTTTCAGCCTCAGCTCTGGGGCCGGGCACGGCCCCCCTCCCACCCCCCAATGGCAGGCACAGAGCTCCGGGCTCAGCAGACACAGCCCCACAGAGAGCTGTGCTCCGTGACACATTCCCCCCAGCTGCCCCCCATTTTCCCCCGCTCGTTCCCCCCGCAGCACAGGGCTGCTCCGTGCCACGCACAGCCTCCAGCAGCAGCCACCTTTCCCCCCAGCCCCACGGCGGGGCACCTTGCTGCTTCATTCTGCCTGATGGG
>NW_011252391.1:0-355 GCF_000146605.3 Meleagris gallopavo
CCTACACTCTGCACTGAACTCTGAATGTATCTTACCTCAATGAAAAGTATTATCCAAGGAGGATGCAGCTATCCATGTTTTGCTTCCTAAAAATGGAGACAGTTCCATCTAACTGAACAGGAACACAGGTAAGAACAGCACATGAAATCTTTAGGCAGAAAAAAAAATCCTTCCCTTTTAGACAAAATTCTAAATTTACCTTTTGCTTTTCAAGTTAGGCTTTTTATGCAGCTGATTTGCAATGAGTTAATAGGCTCACTTCATTATTTTTTTATTTTGCTATTTGCTTTTGGGAAAAAAAGTTGCAAATGGACTGAAAATCAATGGAAGTTACAAAAACTGAGGAGAGATTGCT
>NW_011252392.1:0-321 GCF_000146605.3 Meleagris gallopavo
AACTTTGGCTAAAAGAAAGTCCCTAAAGACTGCTGATTTGGGAAAAGTTACTCCCTTGGGAATGGGTGGACCGAATGGAGGTACATCTTTTGATCTTGAAACACCAACGCTAAAAATAGAAAGAAAATATGCAATGGTCAATTCCTTAAAAAAAAACAAAACAAAAACAGAAAACAAGCAGTTATCTATGCAGACCAGTTACAATGATAATTTTAGTTTAATATGTAAATTTTCAGATATTTTAGACACAAAGGAAACTTATTTAGCCATTTGTTTTAAAAATGTTTTTTCTTCTAAATATGTGACTTGTGAATGTATCTT
>NW_011252393.1:0-331 GCF_000146605.3 Meleagris gallopavo
AGCGCACTTGCCATCCCCCAAAAAGAGACGATCACAGCCCTGAAAGAAAAAAGAAACCACTTACCCCATTCCAAGGACCAATAGTCCCCCACACTCTCAAGTGAAGGAAGCAGCTTCCAGGTCCAAATACCTACCAGCCCCTTAAGTACGCTCAGGGTTCCCTGCTAAAAAACAGAGAGAGCAGCTCCACAATGGAGGAAGAAAAAAAAAAGAAGAAAAAAAATCACTCACTCCATCACCAAAGAACAAGGCATACTCCAAAGGAAGCACTCCCCAGGTTCAGATGCTGCCCCTACTCTTCCCAGCCCTTAAACTGGGATCAGGGAGGGGT
>NW_011252394.1:0-359 GCF_000146605.3 Meleagris gallopavo
GCCCTTACCTGCTGGGCAGACAATGACCAGTCAGCAAAGTGAGGTTCCGGGGCATGCCGGGAAATGCACATTCCACTTCCTTGCTGTTTCCACCGAGACCAACACATCTCTCCGTGCAGTTGTTACGGCACTTGGGAGCACCGCAGCTCTGCTGCCACCTGTTGGACACAATACAGTCATGAAGGCACTGCCCGTGCATCCGGGCCTCTTGCACAAACCTGTGCTCCTTGCTCGGAGCACAAGGCTGCACTCTGTGCACCATGTTGCTTACCACCAGGAGAAGGCTCAGGTACCCAACAACATTTTGGCTTCCATCTTGTCTGAGAACTGCTCATTATGCACAGCCCTCATCTTTGCTT
>NW_011252395.1:0-356 GCF_000146605.3 Meleagris gallopavo
ATGTACTCTGAAGAATGGAGGCATCTTGTAGCACAGTCCCCACTTTTCTTTGCAGAAAATTCTTTTCAGACAAATTTTATATTAAATGCAATCAGCCAGCAGTCAATTGCTCATATCTGTACTTGTTTGATAGCCTGGCCAGCTAATTCAATTTTCATGATGTATTTTATACTGTTGCTATTTTTTGTGTTTTAGTTTCCTTTTTGTGTTAAGTTTTTTACCATTTTAAAACCACTGTAGAATGCAGTCAAAATTCAGAGTCTGAGTTGTGGGTTTTATTTCTAAGAGTAGTAAAATTTATGCAGTGTGTTTCTTCAGACCTCTCAATAGCTCTTGATCACAGTAAGAAAAGGTCA
>NW_011252396.1:0-338 GCF_000146605.3 Meleagris gallopavo
GGAGAGGGAGGTGATTGTCCCCCTCGACTCGGCTCTGGTGCGGCCCCATGTGCAGCACTGCGTCCAGGCCTGGGGCTCCAGCACAGGAATGATGTGGAGCTTTTGGAGCAGGTCCAGAGAAGGGCCACGAAGATGATCAGAGGGCTGGAGCACCTCTCTTAGAAAGAAATGTTGAGGGAACTGGGATTGTTTCTTGTGGGAGAAGAGAAAGCTCTGGAGATAGCTCATTGACAGCCTTCCAAGACTCAAAGGGAGCGCATAAGCAGGAGGGGGCAAATGGACTGTTTAGGAGGTGGATAGCGATAGGAGAAGGGGAAATGGTTTGAAGTGAGTCAGGG
>NW_011252397.1:0-367 GCF_000146605.3 Meleagris gallopavo
AAAATGAAATCAGAAGAGACGCAGAACATAATTTAAAACACAACAAGGATGCACACAATGCCCTTAAAAAACACCCACCGCATGGATGCAATTAGCACATAGCCCTATTAATTACAGCCATCCAGCTTGAGATCCTCCAGAAAAGCAGAGCTCACAGCTCTGAAATCAAGCAGGAATCACTCACCCCATTCTAAGGGCTCACCCCACACCCCAAAAGGAAGCAGTCCTCCAGATTCACATGCTGCTCTTACACCTAGCAGCCCTTCAGTGCATTGCCATCCTCCAAAAAGCAAGATCACAGCCCTAAAAGAAAAAAGAACCACTTACCCATTCCAAGGACCAATACTCCCCCACACTCTCAAGTGAA
>NW_011252398.1:0-405 GCF_000146605.3 Meleagris gallopavo
CTTTTTTCTTTCAGGGCTGTGATCTTCTGTTTTTGGGGGATCGCAAGTGCCCTGAAGGGCTGCTAGGTGTAAGAGCAGCATGTGAATCTGGAGACTGCTTCCTTTGGGGTGTGGGGTGAGCCCTTAGAATGGGGTGAGTGATTCCTGCTTTCTTTCAGAGCTGTGAGCTCTGCTTTTCTGGAGGATCTCAAGCTGGATGGCTGTAATGAATAGGGCTATGTGCTAATTGCATCCATGCGGTGCGTGTTTTTTAAGGGCATTGTGTGCATCCTCGTTGTGTTTTAAATGATGTTCTGCGTCTCTTCTGATTTCATTTTTGCAGCCTGATGGAGTTGAAGGATTGCTGGGCTCCTCAATCAGTGGTGTGAGATCTGTCCAGCAGGTAATGAACATGATGCACCCATG
>NW_011252399.1:0-396 GCF_000146605.3 Meleagris gallopavo
GTCTTGACTCAGTTGTGCTTCTAATGCTGCCATAATGAGTGTCAAAGCTTAACTATATGTTTATGAATAAAAATTTCCTTTAGATTGTTTTCAGATCAGATTTCTCTTCATTTCCCTGGTCCCACTCTACTTCCCCTATTGAAGGAAATAATAAAAAGTCATCATCCACTTGCCTTTTTCCACACAGTTTCTGATTCTATTGACTTTTATTGATAGTTCGTATGATCCTTTTAATTCCTCCTCTCATTGCTTTCCAAAGAATGGATTTCCTTCCAAGTACTAAATGGATTATAATCACTGTAGCTAATAATTAATTAATTAGTTATCTACCTTTTTTGTAAATTTTAGTTTGTCTTTCTGTTGTCCAATCTAGAGAGTACACACGTATTTTAAAGC
>NW_011252400.1:0-461 GCF_000146605.3 Meleagris gallopavo
ACACTTGTGTGTTGCTTTGTTTGTTTGTTTGCTTGGTTTTTTAAGTGAATAGTCCAGACACTTCCAACAAAAGGAAATGTTCTTCCAGGAACTCTCCTGCCTTTCTTGTGATCTGTGTGATGGTTATCTCCACAAACTTTCCTTCTAGGGAAGGTGGAGAGGAAGTTTGACTAACAACCAAAATTACTTTTCAGGGATAGAAATCTGCCTTTTATGTAATATAGATTCTGATATAGTCAGAGTCAGTTCTGAGTTTTTTGAGTTTTAACAGCAAACTGACAGCATCTGATTGCCATTATTCTTTGACATACCTGCCTTAATGCATCTGCAGGACCAAAATCACACTTAGAGAATAAAAAGCAGTGAGAAATCAAAACTGACAGGTGAACATTTAGGCTTGTATTTGGAAGGAGAAGGTTAAACTAGAAACTTTATTACACGTAAGTGTAATGTAACTGTAA
>NW_011252401.1:0-404 GCF_000146605.3 Meleagris gallopavo
GGGAAGAGCTTTCAATGCCTTAGGAGTATCTTAGTGAGAAATGTTGGCATTAGGTGCCAAAAATCTTTTCTCCTCAACTGCAAAAGGACAGCGCAGCTCAGACTCCTTAACCTGCTGGAGCAGGGTGGTAGCAAGGAGTGGGCACTGCCCTCCTGCAAGCTGTGCTTGGTTATGGTCTGCCAGGTCTCTGCTGCTCTGGATTTCTTCTGAGAAGTTTGTTCTAGCTGCTTGGAGTAGTGAAGTGGTGACTTCTTCTTCTCTCAAGAACCAAGACTCTGCAGGCTAATTTTGGATGGGTTTAACTGTGGTATCTGAAGCATTGTTTCCATCAGAATTATCCCAGCACTGTGCAGGTGTCTCCCCTGAACCCCCTGAGCTGATGTCTGAGGGCACCTGCCTCCTCC
>NW_011252402.1:0-417 GCF_000146605.3 Meleagris gallopavo
GCCGCGTTTCTTTGGCACTGCACAACAAAAAGAAGAAACCAGGTCGTTCCAGGTTTGGCTCAGTTGCACGAGGCCGAGCACAACACATTCTACAGAGCACGTCAAAACGAGAAGAACATTACCAACAAGTACATACAAAAACGGATTCTCCCCATCCCTGCAGGAGGAGCCCAAGGCCAGGCTGGAGGAGGCCCCTGGACAGCGGGGTCTCATCTCGCATTAAATGTGGAGCTTGGCTGGCAGCCCAGCCTGAGGAAGGGGTTTGGAGCTTGATGATCCTTCAGCTCCCTTCCACCCCAAGCCATTCTACGAGGATTTTAGGATTTCCCCAAGTCCAGTCACAAACACAGGAGGACTGGGCCAAATCTCTGTGCGTTCCGATGGAGCTTAATGCACTCCTCTTGCTTAGCTTGCTCA
>NW_011252403.1:0-374 GCF_000146605.3 Meleagris gallopavo
TAAACATCTTAAGTACAAAAACATTTCAAGCTACAAGAGAAATTAGCTGCACAGTTTGCATATTTTAAAGACGCTTTAGATCTCTATGCTTCTTACGTGGAATTTCTGCTTCTAATATCAGCTTTGGAAAAGCATATTGCATGATGAACAATTTCTCGAAGGTGTGCTGATTACATACCTTTAATTAGTTAAAAATAGTACTGAGCACTATGTCACTTATGGCAAATCATGTTATAGAGCTGAGTTTTTATTTCTAGCATATAAAAAATTAAACTGGAGAAGAGCTAATTTTTTTTCATTTGGTCAAGTGATAATAAAAAAGTGCTAACTTATTCACCATCACCAAAAGCAGTGATGGTTACACACAGTCCAGT
>NW_011252404.1:0-431 GCF_000146605.3 Meleagris gallopavo
CAATATTTCATCTTGCCCACCCTGGGAGTGTAAAGGTCATGGGGCCCCCAGCACAGGAAAGATGCAGAGCTCTTGAAAGGGGTCCAGAGGAGGGCCACTAAGATGATCAGAGGGCTGGAGCACCTCTGCTATGAAGAAAGGGGAACTGGGCTTGTTTAGCTTGGAGAAGAGAAGGCTCCAGGGAGACCTCATTGTGGCCTTCCAGTACTTGAAGGGTGCGTGTAAAGAGGAGGGGGAATGACATGGGGTTGGCAGTGACAGGACAAGGAGGAATGGTTTTAAAACTGAGACAGGGGAGGTTTAGGTTAGGTATGAGGAGGAAGTTTTTCGCTCAGAGGGTGGTGAGGCACTGGAACAGGGTTGCCCGAAGGGGGGTTGTGGGTGCCCCATCCCTGGAGGCATTCAAGGCCAGGCTGGATGTGGCTCTGGGC
>NW_011252405.1:0-340 GCF_000146605.3 Meleagris gallopavo
CCAGCTGTGCTCGCAGGGCTGCACCCCGCCCCAGGTGCGGGTTCCACAAAAACAGGAGAGCAAGGGGAATGCCCAGGCAAAGGCAAGGGCCAAGAGAATATGCAAGGAAATGCCAAGGATGACAGCCCAGACAATACGGCAGGGAACGCCAAAACTGAATGCCGACATGAACGTGGCAACACAAAGCCATGGGGACATTAGGCCAAGAGAATGGGGCAAGGAACACAAAAATAGGGAGGACAAGAGAATGAATAGTGAAAACAGTGCAAGACCAGAGACAAGCAAGACACAGAACTAAAGAGGATAGGCAGCCTTCTAGGGCACCATGAAGACGCAATTC
>NW_011252406.1:0-324 GCF_000146605.3 Meleagris gallopavo
GAGGAAGAATGCTTACCTCATCTCTAGGGGTCTTGAGATCCCCCCACTCAAAATTACTGAGTATGTCAAGGAGGTGGGACCCCATGTTAATGTTTTTGGGGGGATTATTGCATATATATATATATATACTGACTGGGAAGTCCTTTTGCATATATAAACAAAAGTAATGTGTATAAGCTGAAGCAGCACAGTTTGAAGGGTGGCCTACTGAAGTAAAAGAAAAGACAGCTCTGGGCAGACCAGCTGCTGTGTAGGTGCTGGTTGGTGATAACATGTTAGAAATAAATAAATATTAAGTTTGTGGTGGGGCATCCATCTAATGTG
>NW_011252407.1:0-419 GCF_000146605.3 Meleagris gallopavo
TGTAGTGCTGTTTAACAGGAAATGCAGAGCTGTTGGAGTACTTATGCTATGACTCCAATCACTTGTGGGTAAATTCCCTGAAGAGCTTCAGGAGGGAAAATAAGCCTTCTTAAAGAAAATGATTTGATTGTAAATGGTGAAATTATGAAAAACCCTAGGATTGGAGATCAAAGCAATTTGCATTGTTTTCTTTCAAGTGAAAAAAAAATTCCTTTGAAATACAATAATTGGGCATTAGTCTTTTATTTTAGCCAATATTGCAGATACTTCTTAATGGGCTTAGTGCATATGATTCAGTCTCTTCAGACAGTTAAATGACAACAGGTGGTGAAAAGACATAAGGTGTAGAAATTTTCTAGGGTAGTTAAGGGCTTTTGGGTATTTTTACATTCTAAAGCACTTAAAGCTAATCAGCAGTT
>NW_011252408.1:0-338 GCF_000146605.3 Meleagris gallopavo
TTTCTGTGCTTTTCAGTGTCCCGGGACAGCTGGCTTGGGCCCTTGTGGAGAAGGAGTTGGAAAGCTGACTGTCTTGTGAATGGGTGATATTCCTTGAGTTGACTTTCTGGCTCGATACAAAAACGTTTCCTACCAAAGTAGCGTGAGCCAGCATCGGTTCTTACTGCCGCAGGAGGTTCTCATGTCCTTGCAGCAGTGAAAGCAGCCCAGGAACTCGGCACAGAAAATGCGGTTCTCCCTTCACACTTTGCTGCGTGGCTCCTGAGAGGTGCCAGTGAGCAATGACTGTCCTTCCCAGAGAGCTCTCAGCATGGAATGATCTTATGTCCCTTGCGAGG
>NW_011252409.1:0-376 GCF_000146605.3 Meleagris gallopavo
TCTCCTCCTTTGTGGAGCTGCTCTCTCTGTTTTTTAGCAGGGAACCCTGAGCGTACTTAAGGGCTGGTAGGTATTTGGACCTGGAAGCTGCTTCCTTCACTTGAGAGTGTGGGGGAGTATTGGTCCTTGGAATGGGGTAAGTGGTTTCTTTTTTCTTTCAGGGCTGTGATCTTGTCTTTTTGGGGGATGGCAAGTGCACTGAAGGGCTGCTAGCTGTAAGAGCAGCATCTGAATCTGGAGACTGCTTCCTTTGGGGTGTGGGGGTGAGTGATTACTGCTTTCTTTCAGAGCTGTGAGCTCTGCTTTTCTGGAGGATCTCAAGCTGGATGGCTGTCATTAATAGGGCTATGTGCTAATTGCATCCATGCAATGGGTT
>NW_011252410.1:0-378 GCF_000146605.3 Meleagris gallopavo
TCCTCCAGTTCTCCAGGACCTCGACTAAGGACATCCCCTTTCCTACACCAGATATATTTCCCATTTTTAGCGTGCATCCAAGCCTGAATTGAGGAGTGGAAACTGAAGACTCGCTGGTCCTCGCACCTCCCATCCCCAAAGTCCCACTGAACTCACCCACTGCTGGCAGCCGGACGCTTTGAGGCAGGGGGGTCTGACGGCCATCACCTATAGGGGTCCCACCTGGGGTCTCCAGAAACCGTTGCAGCAGTCGCACTAGAAAAAAAGTTGCATTAGAAAATACCCCAGGCTCCTAAAATCAATGCACCTGGATGATTCAGAAAACAAAGCTTCAAGGTGGGATCTCAAAGCTCCACCTGAGACAAAACCCCTTTGAAA
>NW_011252411.1:0-382 GCF_000146605.3 Meleagris gallopavo
ATAAATAAATGAGCGAGCGAGCGAGCGAGCGAGCCGATAAATAAGCAAGCAAATAAATAAATAAATAACAACAATAAGTAACAATAAAAACAACATTTAAAAAACAAAGAGACAAATACGCGGGCACGTAAATAAATAAAAAAATAAAAAATTGAAATGAACAAATAACGAAATTATAAACAAACAGACAAACACGTGGACGCATAAACGAAAATGATAAAGAAATAAATGAAAATAAATAAAATAACGAAAAAGTTAAAAAATAAAAAATAAAAAAACGATTAAATTGCAGGAAGAAATAAAGAAATAATAAAGAATTTTAGAAATACAAACGAATAAATAAATAAATAGACAAATACGTGGACGCGTATTTATTAAAAAT
>NW_011252412.1:0-370 GCF_000146605.3 Meleagris gallopavo
TGTCTCTGGCAACCTGTGCCGCTGCCGCACCACCCTCACTGTACAAGACATTTTCCTTAGATTTCACCTCCATTTCCCTTGTTCTTTCCTTTAGGTATTAGAAAGGCTGTTACCAGGTTACCTTGGAGCCTTCACTTCTCCAGGCTGAACAGCCCAGCTCTCCTTGCTTACAGGAGAGGGGTTCCATCCTTGGGTTCGTGTTTGTGGCTGTACTCTGGATGCACTCGCACAGCTCCATGTCTCCCTGCACTGAGGACTCCACATCTGGACGCAGCACTGCAGGTGAGGCCTGACCAGCGCAGAGCAGAGGGATGGGGGATCGTCCTCCCTTGGCCCGCTGACTGCGCAATACTTTGGATGCAGCCCAGGA
>NW_011252413.1:0-419 GCF_000146605.3 Meleagris gallopavo
TAGAACCCACAACGCTCAGGGTGCCTTTTCAGTAGGAAAGCAGCCTGAAGGAATTACAAACAACTGAGAAACAGGGGAAAAAAAAGAGGAGGAAGGCAGCAGCCCCACTGCTGAATGCTGGAAGGAAGAACCCCTCTAACAATTGCTCCTCTCCAAACAGAGCAATCAATGCCCTACAGAACACCAGGCACCACTGCCACCTCTTCTGTTAACACAAAAATCTAATGTTAAAGGATGAAAGAATGACAGAATGGCCTGGGTTGCAAAAGGAGCACAGTGCTCACCCACTTCCAACCCCCTGCTGTGTGCAGGTCACCAACCAGCAGCCCAGGCTGCCCAGAGCCACATCCAGCCTGGCCTTGGAAATGCCTGCAGGATGGGGCATCCACAGCCTCCTTGGGCAACCTGTTCCACTGCCT
>NW_011252414.1:0-364 GCF_000146605.3 Meleagris gallopavo
AGGTTTGTAATGGCTGGCTGAGTAAATTGGTGGCTGCTAAGAGAGGGGCACAACTCTAAAATTAACAGTAGTTAGACACTGGTAGCTTTCAAGGCCAATTTAAATAACGTGGCTGCATTGGGTTATTTATTTATTTAATGTTATCTTTCATTGTCGTATTTCCTGAAAAGTCTTCAGGTCTGGCATTCTAGGCTTGATTTTGAATCTGCAAACTCTAGTATTCTCGAGCAACTCCATCCTGTCAGTGGATTAGATTTCATACTCCATTGTAAAACTGCTTTTAAGAATTGGTATTGCAAGAAATGATTCTTGAGGTCCCTTCCAACCGGGCCATTCTGTGATTCTGTGACTAGGAAAGGCGTTA
>NW_011252415.1:0-477 GCF_000146605.3 Meleagris gallopavo
CAACCGTGCCTGAAGCTGATAAATCCATGGAGGTAACGGATACATCAAATGGGGACCAGAATCCCCAAAACAGCCTATTGGAGGGGCTGATCAACTTGATTTCCTCCCAGCCGGTGGCATCTAATGTCTCAGCTATCAAAAGAAGACGTTCTCCTGCTCGAGCAAGTGACAACAGTAAGACCACATCACGTTTTGCCTTGTGGCATTACCTACGTGACCATGGAGAAGATATGAAAGGAGTGGCATAAAACAACCTACTCCTGTACTTCAAGCACGGGTAAGAGAGTTACAAGACAAATCAACCACCAAGGTGAAACTTCTCTAAAAAAAGGTGAATTGCTCCAGTTGCTGCAGACAGTGAAAGGTAACAAAATAGAGGGCCCTGCCCCAGCCAGGGGGGGAAAGGGATAATAGAGTTATTGGACTGTGTGGATTAGATGGCCTGGCACATCAGAATCACGAAAAATATAAAGGCCC
>NW_011252416.1:0-316 GCF_000146605.3 Meleagris gallopavo
CCAGGGACTCGGCATCCACAACCTCTCTGGGCAGCCTGTTCCAGCACCTCACCACTCTCTCTGTGAAGAACTTCCCCCTGACATCCAACCTAAATCTCCCCTCCCTCAACTTCAAACCATTTTCCCCCTTGTCCTGCTGGTATCTACCCTTTCAAAGAGTTGATCCCCCTCCTGTTTGTAGGCTCCCTGTAGGTACTGAAATGCTGCAATGAGGTCACCTGCAGCCTTCTTTTCTCCAGGCTGAACAGCCCAGCTCCCTCAGCCTGTCTTCGTAGGGAGGTGCTCCAGTCCCTGATCATCTTCGTGGCTCTCCTCT
>NW_011252417.1:0-312 GCF_000146605.3 Meleagris gallopavo
GCAGATGCAGTGTACAAATGGAAAATACCCTTCGGACCCTGAGAAGAATAAAAGCAAGAGAGAATCTGGGGTGGGTGAGAGAGGAAAAGTGCACCTTGAAGCAGGGGACGCCCTGCTCGCACTGCCTATCGCATTCGCCACCACCATTGTTTTTTATCTCTCTCTTTCGGCAGATTGTTGGTTCTCGAGGGTCTGTAAATAATATGCCCATAGTTCTATCTGGCATGCAAAAGTTGCCCAACTATGAATTTCTCTATTAGCTAGAGGTATAACCATGAGCACTCTAAAAGCATCTGTTGTACAAATCTTAGT
>NW_011252418.1:0-390 GCF_000146605.3 Meleagris gallopavo
TCTTTGGGGAGAAGATGTCCTCTTTTGGATGGAAAAGTAGTATTAGTGGGAGAAGCTGTCCAAAGTTTGGGCCCAAGGTAGCATTACTGGGAGGTAATGTCATTGTATTGGAGAAGGGAGGTATTTCTTGGGGAGAATGTGTTCTTTTTGGAAGCCAACGGTGTACTTTGGGGGGAAAAAGCGGCCTTTTCTGGGAGAAAGCGTCCTAGTTTGGGGAGAAAGTGTCATAGTGCGGAGTGTAGTGTAGCTGATTAGTGGGAATTGGGAGGTATTCCTAAGAGAACTGTCATTTCTGGGTGAAAAGGTCTTATGTGGGGGGAAAAAAGTGAGGAATGTGTGAGAAAGCTGGTGTTTCTGGGAGTAAATGCCATCTTTGGGGCTAGAATGGTC
>NW_011252419.1:0-303 GCF_000146605.3 Meleagris gallopavo
ACTTGATCTAGCTGTGGATGGTCAGCATGGGGGAGTCGGATCACATTGCAAACCTACCTGCATACAAGCAGCGCACCAACATGGGGTGCATGATGTTCATTACCTGCTGGACACATCTCACACCACTGACTGGAGGAGCCCAGGCAATCCTTCAACTCCATCAGGCTGCAAAATGAAATCAGAAGAGACGCAGAACATCATTTAAAACAACAACAAAGGATGCACACAATGACCCTTAAAAAACACCCACCGCATGGATGCAATTAGCACATAGCCCTATTAATTACAGCCATCCAGCTTGAG
>NW_011252420.1:0-367 GCF_000146605.3 Meleagris gallopavo
AAAGAAAAGGGCGTTAAAATGGCTCCGCAGAAGTTGGGGCAGAACAAAGCAGGCCGGGAACCGATGGCTTCTGAGGGCTTCTCGTGCAACCACGAGAACAACGGAACAAACTGGGTTGGTTCTGGGCACTGGTGCACAACTCAGCTGGAACCAGGAATGGCGTGGCATCGCTGCACCTACAAAGGACCCGGTGCCATCCTCCTGACGCGGGTACATCTCACCAACACGACACCATGCCCTGAAGGCAACAGAATCTGTGGCAGTTCCTAGCTGGCGCTGTCAGGTGCACAAACTGACCAACAGCCAGTGCCTTCAGTGCACAAGTGGCACTGTGTGAAGAGGCAGCAGCCCGTGCAGTCAGTGCCTG
>NW_011252421.1:0-306 GCF_000146605.3 Meleagris gallopavo
AAGGTAACAAATGCCCTGGTGTTAAATCAGTGGCTCTCACATTGAACAACCCATACACAATTGACTTGAGATACAAAATTCCTGAAAAAGGACAGAAAACAGGCTGATAATGACAGAGATGCATCTGCCCACAATGTCACTGGAGGTTAAATGTGAACCCTGTGGTCAATTTAATAACTAAAAATAATCAGCAGTGAAAGTTCTATTTCTTGCTACAAGAAAGACAGTTACAAAAGAAAATTAAATTTAAAATTTTTTAAACCCCTACAAAGAAAGGCATTATCCTTCAACCTAATGAAAGCTAAG
>NW_011252422.1:0-474 GCF_000146605.3 Meleagris gallopavo
CCGCCCTTCTAGTCACGGAACCGGGCCGAACCAGCCCGTAAACCGTTGACATTCTTGGTGGAGAATGCGGGCAACAGTTGCTTTTTAGCTTTTTGAACAAATCTCTCTCTCCGCTCTCAGACAGCTTCATTGGGAAAGTTTATCTGTTTCACCAGTACTGTCTGAAAGCGTGACCTTGAAAAGTCCAGGCGGACGGCCAATACTCTAGGATATTTGTAAACTTTGAGCCTTGCTATCTTGTTTCTGTAAAAGAAAAAAAAAAAAAAGAGAAAAAAAATGACTTTCTCTACTGAAACTGCCTTTTAAGGGGCTGCATGCCACTGTCTCTTCTTTCTTAATGCTAAAAACATACTGGGCCTTAATTAAGTTCACCACTTTGCTCTATGGAGCAATAGGTATATATAGCCAATTGAAAACATGGATGGAAATAACTATGTGGCATCTGCATATTATGTGGCATACCATTCCAGAGGG
>NW_011252423.1:0-387 GCF_000146605.3 Meleagris gallopavo
TCGGAGCACATGGCTGCACTCTGTGCACCATGTTGCTTACCACCAGAGAAGGCTCAGGTACCCAACAACATTTTTGCTTCCATCTCGTCTGATAACTGCTCATTATGCACAGCCCTCATCTTTGCTGTGGTGAGGTGGGGACTGCCATTGCTTCCTCAGTCCCCACAGACCCCTTCCCATCCCCACACTGCCATGGCAGATCAGATTCTGGACCACCTGAGGACCCAAACATCCAGGAGTCTTTGGGGTCCTTGACGAGATGAGTCCCCAGAGTTCCGAGGGGAATTCACCGCTGCACTCACCGAGCCACTCTCCATGGTATTTCACAAGTTGAGGCAGTCAGGTCAAGTCCCTGGTGAGGAGAAAAAGGTGACGGCACACCTCTTA
>NW_011252424.1:0-354 GCF_000146605.3 Meleagris gallopavo
CAACTCCATCAGGCTGCAAAATGAAAATCAGAAGAGACGCAGAACATAATTTAAAACACAACAAGGATGCACACAATGCCCTTAAAAACACCCACCGCATGGATGCAATTAGCACATGAATTACAGCCATCCAGCTTGAGATCCTCCAGAAAAGCAGAGCTCACAGCTCTGAAAGAAAGCAGGAATCACTCACCCCATTCTAAGGGCTCACCCCACACCCCAAAGGAAAGCAGTCTCCAGATTCACATGCTGCTCTTACACCTAGCAGCCCTTCAGCGCACTTGCCATCCCCCAAAAAGACAAGATCACAGCCCTGAAAGAAAAAAGAACCACTTACCCATTCCAAGGACCAAT
>NW_011252425.1:0-320 GCF_000146605.3 Meleagris gallopavo
CATCCGGGCCTCTTGACACAAAACCTGTGCTCCTTGCTCGGAAGCACATGGCTGCACTCTGTGCACAATGTTGCTTACCACCAGAGAAGGCTCAGGTACCCAACACCATTTTGGCTTCCATCTTGTCTGAGAACTGCTCATGATGCACAGCCCCTCATCTTTGGTTTGGTGAGGTGGGGACTGCCATTGCTTCCTCAGTCCCCACACGACCCCCTTCCCATCCCCACACTGCCATGGCAGATCAGGTTCTGGACCACCTGAGGACCCAAACATCCAAGGGAGTTCTTTTGGGGTCCCTGACGAGATGAGTCCCAGAGTTC
>NW_011252426.1:0-304 GCF_000146605.3 Meleagris gallopavo
ACTGTGCATCTCACATAATCACAACTGGACAAAGGTGTGACACACCGTGTGGCACTGGTGACAAAATGAATCTGTGAACGTATGCAAGCTATTCTGAGGTAACAGAAAATATTTCCCAAGCATTACATGGGCACTGGGGACAAGAAAGTAGCAAGCAAAGCTTCTTTGAAGCCAGTGTATTACTGAAGCTCTCAAGCAGAGAGCTTTTACCCAGAGGCTAAATCTTTTAGGAACTGGTTATGATGGCAAATAAGCTGGACCCTCTCAAGAAAACGCAGCAGCATTTAGATATTTGAGAAGCTTT
>NW_011252427.1:0-423 GCF_000146605.3 Meleagris gallopavo
TGGAGAACCGCGCAGGGACGAATTGTGCCACGAAATATAGGCAGAGACATAGTATTCAGAGCTAGTCGTGTGCAATCTGCATGTAACCAAGGCGAAGTGCAAACCGCTCCTTTTCCGATGTGCGCACAGAAGCCCGCTCACTCGTCGGAGAAAAGCAACCGGCAGAAGTGGTTCGTTCTCGGCAAGCGAGAAACACGAGACCGCTGCTGACGGTAGAAAGCGCATTCGGGGAGAAACGCGTTTTCCCGGCCAGCTACGGCCAAGTCTCCGGAGCGGTTCAGCGTGAATGCCGCTTTCTGCGCGTGAGAGCGAAGTGCGATTCCGATGCTTCCTGCACTACCTGCGAGTGGGGGGTTTTTTCTCCGAAGTCCTGAAAGGATCTCTCCCCTCTTTCTGAAAGGCTCTCCCTGAGAGCACTACATC
>NW_011252428.1:0-384 GCF_000146605.3 Meleagris gallopavo
CAGCCTGTTCCAATGCTCCGTCAGTCAGTGCTGTACTAGTTTCTCCTGGGCTTTTCTTCCAGAGGCTCCAGGCGCGGCCATTCTCCCCTGTTGTGCTAGTAAGCCCCACTTTGCAGAGCCGGTGCTGCACGGACAGGCCCAACAACCACTGCACAAATGCTTCTTCATGTTTAATCTGTTCAAAGGCTTGATGATGCTCAGGACCCCAGTCAAGGAAGGCCCTCTTTCAACTCCCTCCCTGTAGAGGGCACTCAAGCTGACTATGGGCTGGAAGGTGCATTTTTCCAGGGACCCCCACCAGGGAAAATACCCATGGGAAGGCATGCCTTTCTTCCTAAAGGCTGCTGGGGACATAGTTGCTACCTTCCTGCTCTCATCCATAGA
>NW_011252429.1:0-467 GCF_000146605.3 Meleagris gallopavo
AGTTTCTCATTAACACATTAAAGAATAACCCCAGGTAGGTATTTTCTGCATTAGAGTTGACCCTTTTGAAGTTATACCTGCCAGTCTTAGAAATCCCATAAACTGTACATCGTGTTTTATTCGCTCTGTAGATGGGGTGTGAGGGAAAATGTAAAGGAAGGTAGGTTTCTAATTGAACAAAAAGCTGTTAAAACTCATCAATTCCTACTCCCCTTCCAGTCATCCATCACTTAATTTCACTTTCAGTGAAATCTAGTCTTTGTTCTTACCTTCTTGCATATAACATCTATGTGATTTTAGAGGTACTATAACAATTGCAAGTGAAGGTTTGTATATGAGTATAAAGTAGTTTTCTTTTGGTGTTGCTGTAGACAATTAAAATCCTGTGCATAGTGCTGAATTCTGTTTGATTATTTACCCTTACAGGTTTTTCCATTTTAGAGCAGTGAGCCCATTTCTGTTAAATT
>NW_011252430.1:0-415 GCF_000146605.3 Meleagris gallopavo
GTAAAATGCCAAAAGTCTGGGAGTAAGTGTCATGATGAGGAATGTAATGGAGTGTAACTGGGAGGAACTGGGAGGAATTTCTCGGAGTCGTGGGATTTGTGGGTGCATATGTCCCATTTTAGGGAAGGAAAGGAGTATTTCTTAGCAGAACTGCCATAGCATTTAGGGAAAATGTCCTATCCTTGAGAGACAAGTGGTATTTGTGGGAGAAGATGTCCTATTCTTGGTTGCAAGTGTCCTATTTGGTCTTGTCATCTAGTCTTTTTGGGAGAAAACGTGCGGTAGTTTTGAAGAAAAGAGGTATGCCTGGGAGAAATATCATCTTTTTGGAAGTAACAGGGCCCCAAAGTTCCAAGTGAAATGTGGTATTTCTGGGAGAAAATGACAAGTACGTGGGAGAAAAGTGGACAATTGT
>NW_011252431.1:0-422 GCF_000146605.3 Meleagris gallopavo
AAAGTTACGCCCAAATGTTTGTTAAGGAAGCAATGGTTAGAAGGCAATTAACCAATTAAGATATTTGTGTCTGGGCGGCAAAGACTTGAGCTTCCTTGGTATTTGTGTGATGAGTGAAGCGAGAGTGTGAAGCTGCAGTGCTCAGCCAGTGAGGAACCAGGGCAGAAAGAGATCAGCGTCGGGCAACAGGGGATAAAAGACGTAGCGCTGTTTTCTGAGTGCTCTCCTGCTTGCAGGAGGCCCGACGTTGCAATTGCGAATCGAATCTGCTTTATCGCAGCAACCGTCCTCGATAATTATTTGGATATTTCCAACCAAACCAATTGCCCCTTTGTAATATCTAATGCAGAAAATAACATTCCATTCCCAAGGCAAGCACGGGACATCCGCTCAGAAGTGGTACAAATACAGGTGACAGCTGG
>NW_011252432.1:0-368 GCF_000146605.3 Meleagris gallopavo
TCCCTGATGCCTTTAGGGCTGCGTCCTGCAGGGTACTTCAAGTTCCCATGTGCACAGGCAGCTCTGGCCAGCAGAACAGAGTGTTTCTGTCATTGGGAAAAGTGACTCCAGTGCTCGATGCTGTTCAGCACACAAAATGAGATGCCTCATAGAGCCTGTTGATCAAAATAAGAAGGAAGCAGCTGAGAAAGCTGGAAGGACTGACTGTTGTGTTTTTGTTGTTGTTGGTTTTGGTTTTTTTTTTTTAATGTATTGTTATTAACTTGTCCTTCTTGAAGGAATTCACAGCAAGGATGAGTCATCAGCACAGGGAAATGGTGCAGTGGAGAATGTGTCTTACCTCTCTGCCTGTGACAGCGTGAGGCAAG
>NW_011252433.1:0-322 GCF_000146605.3 Meleagris gallopavo
AGGGCTGAGATCTTCTCTTTTTGGGGGATGGCAAGTGCGCTGAAGGGCTGCTAGGTGTAAGAGCAGCATCTGAATCTGGAGACTGCTTCCTTTGGGGTGTGGGGTGAGCCCTTAGAATGGGGTGAGTGATTCCTGCTTGATTTCAGAGCTGTGAGCTCTGCTTTTCTGGAGGATCTGAAGCTGGATGGCTGTCATTAATAGGGCTATGTGCTAATTGCATCCATGCGGTTGTTTTTTAAGGGCATTGTGTGCATCCTTGTTGTTGTTTTAAATTCTGTTCTGCGTCTCTTCTGTATTTCTATTTTTGCAGCCTGATGGAGTT
>NW_011252434.1:0-398 GCF_000146605.3 Meleagris gallopavo
TCTCAAGAAGTCTCCATCCAGTCCCTAAACACTGTCCAGCTCCAAAATCCCCTCACCACCCCAATATCCACATCCAGCCCCCAAATCTCCCCTCCAACCTCAGTATCTCCATCCATTCCACAAAATCTCTTTCCACCCCAAAAAATTTCCAGCCACCCAGAAATATCCATTCACTCCAAAATTCTCTATCCAGCTCCACAACCTCCATCCAGACCCCAAAAGTCTCCTTCCAGACACTGAATCTGCATTCACCTCCAAAATCTCCATACAGACCCCAAATCTCCATCCGGTCTCAAAAGCCTCCATCCAGCTTTTAAACTCTCCATCCAGCTCACAAACTCTCCAGCATTTCCCCTTTCATTACCGCAAGGGGGAAGTCAGCTCTCCTGCCCTTCCCC
>NW_011252435.1:0-431 GCF_000146605.3 Meleagris gallopavo
CTAGCCAACCTAATTTTGTGACAGACAAGCGCCAGAAATACAGAACAAAGGAGAGTATATAGTCAGAATAGATTAGTGAGATTTCATCTTTTGGTTTCAGGTTAAGTTTATTGACTCCGCTGTCTTTTAAAACCTCCTCCCAAAGTTACAATTCTAACTTCCTGTGTTGATACTAGCAACTCTGAAGCTATATAAGCTGAAAATATGTTTTTCCTCCATAAAATTCATTGCCTATTGATCATCAGCACCAGGACAGAGAGATGCTGTAGGATGTGGTAGTTGTCCATGTGTATGTTAGCTCTGACTTAAAATCAGATAAGCTAAAACTGATCATAAGACCCAAGTTTTTTTGTTTGTTTTTGTCATGTATACGTTACGCATAACTTGTATAAAAAATTAGGAGTACCTTTTTGCAATATTAAAATAAAAAA
>NW_011252436.1:0-371 GCF_000146605.3 Meleagris gallopavo
GCTTTGGTGAGGTGGGGACTGCCATTGCTTCCTCAGTCCCACACACCCCTTCCCATCCCACACTGCCATGGGAGATCAGGTTCTGGACCACCTGAGGACCCAAACATCCCAGGAGTCTTTGGGTCCTGACGAGATGAGTCCCAGAGTTCCGAGGGAATTCACCGCTGCAGTCACCGAGCCACTCTCAAAGGCTCAATTCAGAAGTCGAGGCAGTCAGGTCAAGTCCCTGGTGAGGAGAAAAAAAGGTGACAGCACACCTCTTAGGAAGGATAGAAAGTGTGACGCGGGGAACTACCAGCATGGCAGTCTCACCTCTGTGCCTGGTCACGGATCATGGAGCAGATCATCCTGCAAGTGACTCTAAAGCACAC
>NW_011252437.1:0-364 GCF_000146605.3 Meleagris gallopavo
GGTGAGCCCTTAGAATGGGGTGAGTGATTCCTGCTTGATTTGAGAGCTGTGAGCTCTGCTTTTCTGGAGGATCTCAAGCTGGATGGCTGTAATTAATAGGGCTATGTGCTAATTGCATCCATGCGGTTGGTGTTTTTTAAGGGCATTGTGTGCATCCTTGTTGTGTTTTAAATTATGTTCTGCGTCTCTTCTGATTTCATTTTGCAGCCTGATGGAGTTGAAGGATTGCCTGGGCTCCTCCAGTCAGTGGTGTGAGATCTGTCCAGCAGGTAATGAACGTCATGCACCCATGTTGGTGCGCTGCTTGTATGCAGGTAGGTTTGCGATGTGATCCGCCTCCCCATGCTGACCATCCACAGCTAGA
>NW_011252438.1:0-301 GCF_000146605.3 Meleagris gallopavo
ATTTTTGCACTGCGTATGACAAAATATCACAGACATATTCCTGCAGACTAGATATAAACTGTTGCTAGCTATACAAGTATATTGCTAACTATTTAACTTAGTCTAATGCAGAAAAAACATTTGATTCCCACATCAGGATCAACCTCCCTCCATGAGACTGTTTTTGTGACAGAGATTATTTATTGTTGTGATCTCTATGTCATGGTTTCCCATCCTCCTTGCCCTTTAGCCTTAATTATTCCTGTCCTGTTCTGACAACGCAACTTGTAAAAACTAAAATATTTCCAGGTCAGCCTAATTC
>NW_011252439.1:0-302 GCF_000146605.3 Meleagris gallopavo
CTTTCTTTCAAGAAGATAGGCTTTGTGTTCCTTCTGTTCTTCTGGCAACCTATCATCATTCACAATCTCCTCTGCCTTCCTTTGGCAAAGCTAAGCAGCAGCATTTGGATGAATAAGAATCAGTTGGAATGCAAGGAACGAAAAAGCATTTGGGTAACACAAGTTAGGAACCAGCCTCGGCAAGGTTCTGGTATGAAACCATATGCTTCATAGCTTCAAATGCTCGGAAAGCGTCATCAGTTTTGCCTTCAACTTGCATCCAGCACTGCAAATGCTACATGAGCCTCTTCTTCATAGGCTGC
>NW_011252440.1:0-393 GCF_000146605.3 Meleagris gallopavo
CTAAAAATGCAAAATGCCAGACCTCATATGTTTTTATTGCAGTTTTCTGTAATAAGAGTCACTCCACCAAAGAAAACAAACCACATTTCTGTGTAGTTAGGTTCCCCACCAACATCTGAGGGAGCCCTCTTACATCCTGGAAAACGAGTCACGATGGAAGTAAAGCGGCACATGAGGTTTGTATTTGCCTAAAACAAAAGATGTCAAGCACTGAAAATCATCAGTAGGAAAAAAAATCTTAAAAATACAATTTGATTGCAAAACATTCCGTGTCTTTCATTAGATACTTACAGCAATAGTGCATACTTACAGGGCCATATGCAGTCTTTCTGAGAGAGCCTAGAATTACTGACTCTTACCAAAGAGAACCATAACTTCCTTCACATGATACTG
>NW_011252441.1:0-355 GCF_000146605.3 Meleagris gallopavo
AAGAATGTCAACGGTTTACGGGCTGGTTCGGCCCCGGTTCCGTGACTAGAAGGGCGGAGGGATCCGCGGATCCGCGCCCCCGGGAAAAAAAAGAAAATAAGGGACCCCGAAAATAATTGAAAACAGTGGCAACAATCTGAGGTAAAACAAAGTAATTTACTAAATATGGTATCAACAGAATTTTTATAAGGAGAGAGAATGTGAAATTGATAGTGGATCGGCCTTACCGCAACGCTGAGATGAGAAGCGCAGGCAGAGAAGCGCAAGCGAAGCAGCGCAGGCAGAGAAGCGCAAGCGAAGCAGCGCAGGCAGAGAAGAAGAGCATCAGGTGACCTTGCCGGGAGTTATATCTCCT
>NW_011252442.1:0-352 GCF_000146605.3 Meleagris gallopavo
TCGTGGCCCTTCTCTGGACCTGCTCCAAAAGCTCCACATCATTCCCGTGCTGGAGCCCCAGGCCTGGACGCAGTGCTGCACATAGGGCCGCACCAAGAGCCAAGTCGAGGGGGGACAATCACCTCCCTCTCCCTGCTGGTCGCTCCTCTTTGAATGCAGCCCAGGATCTAGTTGGCCTTCTGGGCTGCAAGTGCAACACTACTGGCTTATGTCCAGCTCTTTGTCCACCAGGATCCCCGAGTCCTCCGCAGGGCTGCTCCCAAGGGCTTCTACGCCCAGTTTGTACAAGCATCTGGGTTTCCCCTTCATCACCAGGGGACCATCAACAGTGGGGTTGAGTGCACCCTAAGGA
>NW_011252443.1:0-331 GCF_000146605.3 Meleagris gallopavo
ATGCACAGCCGCCAGCGTTTACCCATTCCAGAGCCCGGCACAATAGGGTTCCCCCAGAGCTCTGAATTGCGCTTCATGGTGCCCAGAAGGCTGCCTATCCTCTTTGTTCTGTGTCTTGCTTGTCTCTGGTCTTGCACTGTTTTCACTATTACATTCTCTTGTCCTCCGATTTTTGTGTTCCTTGCCCCATTCTCTTGGCCTAATGACCCCTTGGCTTTGTGTTGCCACATTCATGTCGGCATTCAGTTTTGGCGTTTCCCCTGCCGTATTGTCTGGGCCGTCATCCTTGGCATTTCCTTCCATGTTCTCTTGGCCCTTGCCTTTGCCTGGG
>NW_011252444.1:0-342 GCF_000146605.3 Meleagris gallopavo
GGAGCCTAAAGCCAAGTCCTGAAAGGCTGGCACCAGCCCCCGGGCCTGAAGCACGGCCAGAGAGGCCGGAACCAGCTTCGGGCCTAAAGCACAGCCATGGAGCCCTATGCTGGCCCCGGGGCCTGAAGGTGCAGCCACAGCCCGAGAGGCCGGCACCAGGCCTGGGGCCCAAAGCCAGAGGCAGAGGCCAGCACCGGCCCTGGGACCCAGGTGTGCCTTCCTGTTGGTTTCTGCTGATTCCTATAGGACTCCAGTGACCGCTCTGAGGCCATACTGGTCCTTACTGGTTGTTACTTAGCCATACTGGACTTTTCTGGTTCCATACTGCTGTGCACTCCTCCC
>NW_011252445.1:0-319 GCF_000146605.3 Meleagris gallopavo
AAGCTCACTTAAAATAGTTGTCGCTCCCCTGAAAACTTACATAAATAGTCTGCCAGCTAATTGCAGAGCACACTGTGATATGTTTGCTCGAGAAATTTCTCCACTCTATTGGTATCTGAAAATAACAGGAGATAACTTCAATATTCTTGCAGATCTGAACTGCCCTGAACAAAAAAATGGTTTTCAAATAGGGCAACCGTAGAAGGGGAAATGACTTTGGTGAAGAATTGACAGTTATGAATGTTAGCACCAACTGTTTTGAAGAAAAATAACTTTTTTCAAACTATTTTCAATTACCCCATTCCTCACTAAGAGAGGA
>NW_011252446.1:0-466 GCF_000146605.3 Meleagris gallopavo
TTTTGCAGAGTTAGGAGACAATTTTTAAACTGTTATTTCCTAATTAGGTTCTAGTACTAAACTCTCCATACATTGGAAAGAGTGCCTTTGCTTCTGCAGATAGAAGATCTGTTAGAAGTGCAACACAGAACAGAGATACGTTTTCCATTGGAAAAATCTATGTCATTGATAACAGAAATTACCTCAAGTGTAGTTACTCTCTTGCAATTTTATTGTGCTACCATTTGAAATTTGCCTTAAAATAGTCTGAATTTTTGGCTCTATCTAAGGAATCCAAATAAAAAAATACATTGCAAACACATGCAAGAAAAACAAACAAACAAACAAACAAACAAAAAAACAAGTTTCCTAAACGAATAATTGTTATCTCTAGACTGTCACTCAATAGGAAACAAATACAATTTTATGAATACATGAAATTGAACCTTACTAAAAAACTTTAGTAAGGACAGCCAACAAGAAAAGG
>NW_011252447.1:0-540 GCF_000146605.3 Meleagris gallopavo
TCTCTCTTTCGTCTCTTTCTTTCTTCTTCTTTCTTTCTTTCTTTCTTTCTTTCTTTCTTTCTTTCTTTCTTTCTTTCTTTCTTTCTTTCTTTCTTTCTTTCTTTCTTTCTTTCTTTCTTTCTTTCTTTCTTTCTTTCTTTCTTTCTTTCTTTCTTTCTTTCTTTCTTTCTTTCTTTCTTTCTTTCTTTCTTTCTTTCTTTCTTTCTTTCTTTCTTTCTTTCTTTCTTTCTTTCTTTCTTTCTTTCTTTCTTTCTTTCTTTCTTTCTTTCTTTCTTTCTTTCTTTCTTTCTTTCTTTCTTTCTTTCTTTCTTTCTTTCTTTCTTTCTTTCTTTCTTTCTTTCTTTCTTTCTTTCTTTCTTTCTTTCTTTCTTTCTTTCTTTCTTTCTTTCTTTCTTTCTTTCTTTCTTTCTTTCTTTCTTTCTTTCTTTCTTTCTTTCTTTCTTTCTTTCTTTCTTTCTTTCTTTCTTTCTTTCTTTCTTTCTTTCTTTCTTTCTTTCTTTCTTTCTTTCTTTCTTTCTTTCTTTCTTTCTTTCTTTCTTT
>NW_011252448.1:0-463 GCF_000146605.3 Meleagris gallopavo
TGGGAAGGGTCTGTGGGACTGAGGAAGCAATGGCAGTCCCCACCTCACCAAAGACAAAGAATGAGGGCTGTGCATAATGAGCAGTTCTCAGACAAGATGGAAGCAAAATAGGTGTTGGGTACCTGAGCCTTCTCTGGTGGTAAGCAACATGGTGCACAGAGTGCAGCCATGTGCTCCGAGCAAGGAGCACAGGTTTGTGCAAGAGGTACGGATGCAGGGCAGTGCCTTCATGACTGTATTGTGTCCAACAGGTGGCAGCAGAGCTGCGGTGCTCCCAAGTGCCGTAACAAGTGCCCCGGAGAGATTGTGTTGGTCTCTGTAGGAAACAGCAAAGGAAGTGGAATGTGCATTTCCCGGAATGCCCCCGGGAACCTCACTTTGCTGACTGGTCATTGTCTGCCCAGCACGGTAAAGGGCGATGCACACCCGCCTAGCGTTTACCCATTCCAGAGCCCGGCACTAA
>NW_011252449.1:0-358 GCF_000146605.3 Meleagris gallopavo
GCCTCCTGGAGAAGTGAAGGCTCCAAGGGAACCTGGTAACAGCCTTTCAATACCTAAAGGAAAGAACAAGGGAAAATGGAGGTGAAATCTAAGGAAAATGTCTTGTACAGTGAGGGTGCTGAGGCAGCGGCACAGGTTGCCAGAGACATGGTGGATGTGCTGGCCCTTTCAAGGTGAGCCTGGCTCAGACTCTGAGCAACTTGATCTAGCTGTGGATGGTCAGCATGGGGAGGTCGGAGTCACATCGCAAACCTAACCTGCATACAAGCAGCGCACCAACATGGGGTGGCATGATGTTCATTACCTGCTGGACAGATCTCACACCACTGACTGGAGGAGCCCAAGCAAGCCTTCAACT
>NW_011252450.1:0-489 GCF_000146605.3 Meleagris gallopavo
TTTTCATTCCCAAGCGGTGCTTTGAAGAAAAGCTCTCAGTAAATGGATGTGTATTCCTGCTCTGAGCCTTGGCTGACTCCATCGCGGTGGGCGTCCCTGCTGGCTGGGAGAGCTGCGACTCAGGAGGCAGAGAAAGGTTCACCTCCCTCCACACCCACTGAGAGGGACGGTGCACACGTGCTCCCTGTGCCTGCGCTCTCCATGTCCTCACTGTGTCCGTGTGTCCTTACCATGTGCCCCACGTCAGCACCACATCTGTCCCTACAGCACTCACACGTCCCCTTCCTGTGTGCGCATCTCCAGCTCCACATCCCAAACCAGCACCCGGCCCACCGTGGTTCAGGGGCAGAATTCCCATTTTCTGGAGGGTTTTATCCCACTTTCCTGGAGGAGAATTCTGATTCTGAACCAGCCCTTGGGCACAGGATTATGGTGACAGTGATGCTGCAAATCCTTGATAATTTCGACAGCACCCAGCACTGACATCAG
>NW_011252451.1:0-496 GCF_000146605.3 Meleagris gallopavo
GTTTCTCTTCTTCCAAGTCCTTGCACTTTCTTCCAGCCATCGTCTTGGAGAAAGTGTGGATGTCAACTGCGGGGAAAGGTGTTTCCCTGAGCTGGGACCTGCTGTTCCAGGATGCACTCCAGCCTGGAGAGGAGCTCCCTCAGAACAGACTTGTTTCGCTGCTTTCATACCTGCTTTTTAAGACCTCAAGCAACATGCAACAACAGTCCCAGGGAAGGACAGAAAGCCTAACTAGAAAGACAGCGCACCAAACCCAGATGCCTGCTGTGTGTCTGTACCTCTCTTAGGTCATGTGCCACACTCCTGCTCCTCCCCTGCACTTCACAGGAAGACTGCTTTTGCATCAGCTTCTGACAGAAAGGAAACAAGAAATACTTGAAGAGCATCTCCTTGCAGGAAGATTTTAGCACAGTCAACCCAAAACTTCTGGTCTTCAAGCGTAGTTTCTTCAGTTTGCCTTTCTGCTGCTACAGTGTTGTGCCATTTCTGCAGTCAG
>NW_011252452.1:0-333 GCF_000146605.3 Meleagris gallopavo
AAAAGAAAGAAGATACTGCAGTGGCAGAGTCTTGCTTTCCTGCAAAGAGATAGCAGCAGCTTCGTTAAGGACTAGCTTCCTCTGAAAACACAAATAAAGGAGTCCCATCAGAGAAATACACACAAGTGAGAGAGAGAAAAGCACGAGGCTAGAAGAAAAAAGTAGAACTATAAAAACCATCGTTATACACACACGTACACTATAATGAAGCTAAGAGTAACAGATGACAAAGAACAGTGATTACATTTGAAGAAAATATTGATACACTGGAAAGAAGAAAATAAAATGCAAACTGTTAAACACACACACACACACACACACACACACACACAA
>NW_011252453.1:0-455 GCF_000146605.3 Meleagris gallopavo
TTTCATATACATAGAAACACAAAGTTCAGACAACAGATGCTACATGGCTGTGTAAGTGTAAATTAAGTAAAATGAAAGGTAAAAAAAGAACAAATCACAAGTCTCACATTTACAAGAAGGATAAAGGAAATTAGTGCATACAATTGGCAGTTAAAATGTCTACTCAGTACATCAGTCCACGTGGTTAATAACAGGACCACTGTTACCTTATGGTAATGATCTCCCCTGGGTTTGCATGGATGTACCAACTACAGTTGATTCGGGCAGGATACTCAGAGGGCCACCCTGGACTTGTGATTGTCCCACTCGGTGATCGAATTTGTTCCGGAATATCTCCACAAGCTGAAAAATACATATATTGAAAACATACAGAAAATAATTAGATCGATTTTTTCCAAATGCTTTTAATAATATAATTGATCATCAGTACTTATCACAAAAAAAAAAATAAAAAT
>NW_011252454.1:0-516 GCF_000146605.3 Meleagris gallopavo
AAATAATGACCAGGTGTGAAATAAGGTAATTAGTTAACTACAGATTTATGCTTAGGCAGCAGAAATTTATGTTTAGTCCAGTGTTTGCATGTTTAGTAAAGCATTGAGAAGATTGAGAACCTAAAGTACTCAGCCAGTGAGGAACCAGGGGAGAAAGAGAGAAGCGTCGGGGAATAGGGAATAAAAGATGCAACTCTGTTTTCTGGGGGCCCTTCTGCTTGCAGGAGACGCGCCATTGCAATTGCAAATGAAATCTGCTTTCTCAGAGACACCGTCCTAGAGAGTTATTTGGATATTTCCAACAGGGAATTGAAATCTGGAGGCCACATTTTGTGCAATGTCTTCCCTCCATCATACAAAATGATGTCATGTGAGCTCCCCAGGTCATAAAAAAGAATGTGGGCTGACTTTTTACTACTGTGTGATAAAGATAGAAAGGAAGACTGGTTCTGAACTGAAAAGAGTTTCCTATCAGATGTTAGCAGGGAATTGCTAGCACTCCTAACATGACATGGT
>NW_011252455.1:0-476 GCF_000146605.3 Meleagris gallopavo
TATGGGGAGCAATCTTCTTCCCTTCCTTTATAGTACCTCTCTGCTGTGCCAGTCCTCCCACCATCACACCTCCGTTGTAACGCCTTTCCTAGTCACAGAATCACAGAATGGCCCGGGTTGGAAGGGACCTCAAGAATCATTTCTTGCAATACCAATTCTTAAAAGCAGTTTTACAATGGAGTATGAAATCTAATCCACTCACAGGATGGAGTTGCTCGAGAATACTAGAGTTTGCAGATTCAAAATCAAGCCTAGAATGCCAGACCTGAAGACTTTTCAGGAAATACGACAATGAAAGATAACATTAAATAAGTAAATAACCCAATGCAGCCACGTTATTTAAATGGCCTTGAAAGCTACCAGTGTCTAACTGCTGTTATTTTAGAGTTGTGCCCCTCCCTAGCAGCCACCAATTTACTCAGCCAGCCATTACAAACCTTATTTTACATAACTATGCAAGGGCTCATCCAAAAGGA
>NW_011252456.1:0-484 GCF_000146605.3 Meleagris gallopavo
GTTTTGGTGGTGGGTGTTCCCTCATCCCAGCTACTGACCCTGCACTTGGATTTGTGCCCACTGCTCAGCCTGTTGAGGTCTCTGTGGATGGCATCCCGTCCCTCTGCTGTGTCACTGCAGCCCACAGCTTGGTGTCCTTAGGGTGCACTCAACCCCACTGTTGATGTCCCTGATGAAGGGGAAACCCAGATGCTTGTACAAAGTGGGCGTAGAACCCCTTGGGAGCAGCCCTGCGGAGGACTCGGGGATCCTGGTGGACAAAGAGCTGGACATTAAGCCAGTAGTGTGCACTTGCAGCCCAGAAGGCCAACTGTATCCTGGGCTGCATTCAAAGAGGAGCGACCAGCAGGGCGAGGGAGGTGATTGTCCCCCTGACTCGGCTCTGGTGCGGCCCCATGTGCAGCACTGCGTCCAGGCCTGGGGGCTCCAGCACGGGAATGATGTGGAGCTTTTGGAGCAGGTCCAGAGAAGGGCCACGAAGATG
>NW_011252457.1:0-388 GCF_000146605.3 Meleagris gallopavo
TTAGCCAAATCAATTGGAAAAAATAAATTGAGATCTCTTTGAGAGGTAACTGGATGCTGATCATTGACTTACTGTGTGAATTACCTTGAAAATCCTGACTGTGTATAGCTTCCAATTTTGTGGTGCTGGTATGATTCACACAATAAGGGTGATGATGTTACCTGTATGTCCATCTCTTCCCTGGTGATTGATGCTTACGACATTCTGGTCGAGAAGGAATTTTACAAGTTCTATGTTCTTTCCATAGGTGCAAGCACTGCAAAAAATGGAAGGAAAATGAACGTTGCAGCACATGGGAATGTAAGTACTTTGGGTAGCCAAAGACTTCAGAAGAATGACAGAGAGATTGGAGTAGAGGACCTTTTTAGAGATGTGTAAACGCATGATT
>NW_011252458.1:0-415 GCF_000146605.3 Meleagris gallopavo
TTCATTTTATAGTTCCAACTGATAATGAAGAAAGAAAAAAGAAGAAAAAGAAAAAAGTAACAGATTTGCAACAAAACTACAAATGAAATGTATGGAGCTTTAATGAAATTCACTAAAGAATTAATCGAGCAATGCATACCATGTAAAGTAGTATTCTTCTTCCACTAACAAGAGCACTATGAAGAGTCTCGCTACAATACTCTCAAGAAAGTTAATTTTTAACTAGTTCAAATATAGTTTACAATGAATACTGCTTCAAACACAGCATGTGTGAAACCACGGAAAAATCCACTGACAATAAATCCTGGCTGTGTTAAAGGATAAAAAAACAATTGTTTATTTTTACTTAGCTTATGAATAAATACATAATGAGCAAGAGCTTAAAAAATAAGTTTATGGATCATAGATTTCTTTT
>NW_011252459.1:0-492 GCF_000146605.3 Meleagris gallopavo
GTAGCTACTGGGCATGCTGCTGCCTCCACCACACATGCACCTTCAGGGTCGCCAGCCCAGAAGGAGGCTGTCCCTGCCAGCTGGAACAAAACACCTCTCTGGAGGAAGGCAAAGCACCGGCAGTCATGCCAAGGAGGACGGAAGGGTAGCTACCGGGCATGGATCCACCCAGCCAGCAGAGGAAAAGCCGACCGGCCAGCACAAGGCAAGAGGCAAGGATGCCCACGAGGCGTGGACCCACCTGGGAAGCCCAGAAGGAGCTGCAAATGCAGCAAGCACTGCACAAACGCCTAGACAGCTGGCTGCGCTTCCAGAAGCCTGCAAAGGAAAAACACACAGTCAAGGCCCAGAGACAGCATCAGGGAACTGAAGGCAAGGGAGCAAGAAGGGCATGGGCAAGGAGACAAGGAAGGCAAAGCAAGGCAACGCAAAGACGGAAAGCAAAGGAGACACTCAAAGCACACCCAAGAAACATACTCTGAACACGACAGG
>NW_011252460.1:0-448 GCF_000146605.3 Meleagris gallopavo
ACACACACAGAAGTGCTATTTAACATTACCCAAGGGTATTTCTACTTCATTCTTTAGGAAGATCTAGAAACAAAATAAAATAAAAATACCTGCAGACAGAACAAACTAAGGAATGATATATAGATGTGTGTCTGTTTTTCTCAAAATTTCCATTCACAGCTCGTGGACCCTAAAACTTGCATCAGTTATCTCAGATGGAAAGACACTGAGCTACGTCAAGGCATGGCCCAGGCTGCACTGTCCTCACCTTCAGACACTGATCAAGGAGGTGTGGTAAATATCTGGCACTCTGTTACACTTGCAGTTTTCACTTCAAGTGCATAAGGAAGATAAATATGAAGAGAGTCACATAAGTTTTCGAAGAAAAACATGGGTTTACACAGCAGTGATGGCCTGCACCTCCCTATGAAATATACCTTCAGGAGTAGCAGTTAGTCACTTGGTTCCC
>NW_011252461.1:0-516 GCF_000146605.3 Meleagris gallopavo
TTGTGATACGGAGCTGCGCCATTTGCTGCCCCGACCAACTGCACGTGTTGTTGGAAGAGAGTACTCTGTGCATTTTAGTTTTCTCTTTCATGCTTTTGAAGTGAGAGTGGTATATGCCTTCAAGCAGGTAGCATATAAAATAAATCTCTTTTATTTCCTTTTTTCCTTGGAGCAGTGGTTTGGGAAAACATGGATGCTTTCTTCTGTGCCGCTGTGTTTACCTTATAGCGGTGTTCTGGGAGTGGCTTGTGTCGTTGATTTTCAATACTGAAGGAACATAGCATTCTTTTTATTCTGCCTACGTAGAGCTCCCTTTGTTTCCTCTGTAGTTTTGAGTTGTGCTCTGGAACAGAATGTTCAGCTGGATCTAGAAGAGTTGCCAAAAGAGGAGCTTGGGGGCAAATGGATCTGGATTTCCCAGACGGAGGTCGTACGGCTCCTTGCCTCCTCACGAAGCTTTCTCATTGTTCTTAGGCAGTGTTCTGTGCTACTGCCGTGCTGAGGCTTTTATGACAA
>NW_011252462.1:0-421 GCF_000146605.3 Meleagris gallopavo
ACTCAGGTGCCCATACAGTTCCTCCTTCAGTCTGTAAGTAGAAACTTGTGTGTAAGTTAACCCAAACTACCACTTTTCTTGTGTGAGGCTTAGTGTAAATGTTGCCTGCCATGGGAAGCAAAAAGCTTATAATTTCAGTTACGTGGCATTTCATGTAGAATGGGCCCTAGTGTGGGAAGATGGGGCTTAGAGGTGGCTTCTAATGTTGCATCAGACCTCTGAGAGGTTTATCGTTTTAACAATAACAAAAAAATAGTGTTGACAAGTTCTACCTTCTGTGCTTGAGGTGGAACTGAAGATGAAAATTGGTGATCTCTTACAAATAACGTAATTATGTGAAGAACCTTCAAACAAAATATTTAAACGAAAAAGTTACAGCTGCTGAATAACAGTTGTTCTTGCCGCTTCTTGGTCAGATGAA
>NW_011252463.1:0-561 GCF_000146605.3 Meleagris gallopavo
TTTGCTTGGAATTCTTGTTAAACAAAGAGTACGGAGGGGAGGGGAGATGTCCGATCTTCTCCAGGCATTCCCCGTATCATGTAGTGAATTGTCCTTTTAAATTGGCAGAATACTGTTGCAATGTGTGACATATATTCTCAATGTTGGCTATACATATATACATACATATTACTTTAACTTATAGAACTCTAATAAAGTAGTAAGGCCCCTGAAATGAACTATAAAACAAAAACCCCAAACGGTAAAGACCATGAAGTTAACAAAATTCTTATTTTGTTCTGATGCAGAAACAACATTCAATTCTCACAATTCCCCCCTTTTCTTCTTTATACATTGTTGATTTCTGCAAAAAAAATTTAGTTGTTGTTGTTCTTTAAGGCATTATCGTATACATCTCCTCCTCTGCTTCATTTTCTTCATTCCCCATCTCCCCTAATACCATTATTTTATCCAAGTACGGTGGTGGTTCATTGGGTGTTTGTTTTAATAGTGCTGTCTCAATTAATCGCTGTACCAGTCCTCTCACACAGGGGATAACACAGCACCCGATGGCTACTAAGG
>NW_011252464.1:0-485 GCF_000146605.3 Meleagris gallopavo
CTCTCCGGGCAGTTGTTACGGCACTTGGGAGCACCGCAGCTCTGCTGCCACCTGTTGGACACAATACAGTCATGAAGGCACTGCCCTGCATCCGGGCCTCTTTCACAAACCTGTGCTCCTTGCTCGGAGCACATGGCTGCACTCTGTGCACGATGTTGCTTACCACCAGAGAAGGCTCAGGTACCCAACACCATTTTTGCTTCCATCTTGTCTGAAAACTGCTCATTATGCACAGCCCTCATCTTTGCTTTGCTTTGGTGAGGTGGGGACTGCCATTGCTTCCTCAGTCCCACACACCCCTTCCCACTCCCACCACTGCCATGGCAGATCAGGTTCTGGACCACCCGAGGACCCAAACAGCCAGGAGTCTTTGGGTCCTGACAAGATGAGTCCCAGAGTTCCGAGGGAATTCACCGCTGCAGTCACCGAGCCACTCTCCATGGTATTTCAGAAGTCGAGGCAGTCAGGTCAAGTCCCTGGTGAGG
>NW_011252465.1:0-452 GCF_000146605.3 Meleagris gallopavo
AGGCTGAGCTAGTCTGCTGCTGGGCTGCTCTCGGGCACGGGGCACGGCGAGCGGCTGCGGGCAGCGCAGCTCACGAATGAGGCGCCTGGAGCCAGCGGCCAGCTGTCCTTGGGGAGGGCCCGGCGTCGTCACGGCAGTGCATTGTGACAGCACGGGGCTCCGGGTGATGTCATCTGCGCTGTGACATCTGCTGGCTGGCCCGGAGCCACGCCCTCCACGCCTTTTCGGCCTCGCACCCCAGCCAGGAAAAAGACTGTAGCGCACGCTGCCGACACCTGCGGATGGACCGAGCTCTCGGCTCCAGCCCCGTCGCTGCCCGGGGCCTTGATCAGCGTCACCTGCAAGGGAGAGAATCCCACGCGGGCAAATGCACTGAAAGTCCCTTCCGTCTGGCACAGCCAGCTCAGCCGTGTGCAGCCACCAGCTTGATTTGCTGGTTGCCCTCTTTTTCA
>NW_011252466.1:0-497 GCF_000146605.3 Meleagris gallopavo
ATCTTGTCTGAGAACTGCTCATTATGCACAGCCCTCATCTTTGCTTTGGTGAGGTGGGGACTGCCATTGCTTCCTCATGGAATGGGAGATCAGGTTCTGGACCACCTGAGGACCCAAACATCCAGGAGTCTTTGGGTCCTGACGAGATGAGTCCCAGAGTTCCGAGGGAATTCACCGCTGCAGTCACCGAGCCACTCTCCATGGTATTTCACAAGTCAAGGCAGTCAGGGTCAAGGTCCCTGGTGAGGAGAAAAAAAGGTGACAGCACTCCTCTTAGGAAGGATAGAAAGTGTGACGCGGGGAACTACCAGCATGTCAGTCTCACCTCTGTGCTGGTCACGGATCATGGAGCAGATCATCCTGGAAGTGACTCTCAAGCACACATTCCAGTGCGTCACCACCCTGTGCGTGAAAAGCTGCCTCCTAATAACCAACCTAAACCTCCCCTGTCTCACTTGAAAACCATTTCCCCTTGTCCTATCGCTATCCACCTCCTC
>NW_011252467.1:0-311 GCF_000146605.3 Meleagris gallopavo
AGCTGGGAGTGTTCCACATACCGGTAATAAAATGATGGCCAGCTGAAAGTGTTTTCTTCAAGGGTTATATTTTAATTTCAGGTGAACTGAGATTTGGTTAGCACCAAGATTCATTTTGATTTCACAGCTATTTTCTGCTGTAATTTGCACTGGTTTGTGCCCCATAGGTAAATCTGCATTTGTATTAAGAGCTGGCTTCAGGCTGTCATCTTCTCAGTTTTGTCCAAGCGCGCCATAAAAGCACTGTAAATATGGAAGTTCTGTAGGGATTTAGCATTTGCAGTTCTGACCAACACGAAACAAGCATTTTT
>NW_011252468.1:0-426 GCF_000146605.3 Meleagris gallopavo
TTTAAAACAAGTGTTTAAGCCACTCTGGTAAACCAGTTGAGCTACAACTACACCCAAATTCCCTGTCTAGACATGTTTTATAAACAGTTACAGAACACACACACAGTCAATATAACAAAGTGAACAACTTGATTCTAAATCTGTCCAAAATCTAGAGGGGAAAAAAAAACAATAAACAACAAAACACAACAAACAATTATTTTATTCTTCCAATACATTATTCATGAATCCCAATTTAATCACCACTGTCCAGTAAGGCTGTTAGCTAACCAGTCTGCACCTGGCCAGAAGCAAGGTAGCAGTCCCCAGTTCTGCCCCTGCTGACAAGTGATGTCACCAAAGCTCTCTGGCTCAGTGAGCTCCCAGCATGCAGGCAATCAACACCTCAGCTCCCGGGTTCGGACAACTCTGCCTGTGTGAGACCTC
>NW_011252469.1:0-456 GCF_000146605.3 Meleagris gallopavo
GTCCATACATGAACAACTTCAATGGTTAAAGAGACATACGCAAAAGATTCAAATTGACAAAAACCCATTTGATGATTGGCTAAAATCCCTATTTGGAGGACTGTCCCCGTGGCTCACAGCATTAATCAAAGAAGGCTTGTGTTGGCTATTGCTTATTCTAGTTGTGCTTTTACACTTTTAGTATATAGTTGTATAATGAGGAGTATTGACAAAGTCACACAGAAAGTTATGCTCGTGCAAAAAGAAAAAGGGGGAAATTGTTGGGAAATGGCTGCGAGAGCAGGGCAGACATGAGGCTGTGTACGAGCATAACTAGTGCGGCAGCACAGGGTGCATTCTCATGAGAAAGCATTAGGAGTTAAGATAGGAGGCACAACATCCTTGGGCAGCCTGTAAACAGCAGGCCTTAAACAGCAGGCCTACATCCGCAGCTATGCTCTGTGGATATGTGGGGGG
>NW_011252470.1:0-334 GCF_000146605.3 Meleagris gallopavo
CTGCTGATTCCCCTTTTATCCTCATGTACTTGTGGAAGGCTGAGGGTGGTCCAGTCTGAGTCCCACTGACTTTGATGGCAAATACTGTAATTGTGCTGTTTATGAGGAGAAAGGTTTGGCTATGATTTTTAGTGTGCCTTGGGCAGAAACCTGCAGAGAGAAAAAATATGTTGCTCTTTTGGTGTTGTGAGAGATTTTTGTCTCCTCTGTGTGGGGATATGCCAGGTACCTTGGTGCTGCCTAGTCCCTCAAGTCGTAGTCCGTTGTGCTGCTGATGGCTTCTGCAAGTTCACCAGCCTGCTGATGGAGATGGAAAGCAGAAGTCTGATATTCC
>NW_011252471.1:0-366 GCF_000146605.3 Meleagris gallopavo
TAATACAGAGATCCAATACACCGCGACGCTTATACAATTTCATCGCCACACGTTGGTAAGTTTCAAGATGAGTGACGATGGGTGAAAGTTGACTTCCTTCTATGGGCCAGCGCTCGATGATGTTACTGGAGGCATACGGTCGTGAGGTGCAGGTCCGTCCTATGTTCCATCAGTCCCATGCAGACCATCACCGGGTGTTACACATGATCTGACAGTAACACTGGAACGTTTTGATGACATTTCATCCTTCCGGTGATCGTGAAGGCTCAAAGACTCACGGGGAGAAAATAGAGATGTTTCCAGAGGTACCAAGAGGGGAAGGTCTGCCCTCCAGGGCAACATACAGGCCGTGTTTCTAATCCTGGG
>NW_011252472.1:0-472 GCF_000146605.3 Meleagris gallopavo
TATTAGGGTTCCAGTATTTCGCATAGAAGGAAAAAGTGAAAGCAGCAAGTCATTACAAACCACTTTCTTCCTCTAAAATTAAGATTACTTCATCCTTATTGTGACCATATTTATCAACATGCATTCTATTTAACAGTTGCAGATCTAACAATCACATCAAAAAGACTCTCAGTATAGGCCAAGATTCCACTCCTGCAGCAGCAACTTATTGTGTCAAAACTGTCAGAGCCCTGATTACAAACCTACACTTTTCCAAAGCCTGCATTCTATTTTTCCTCATTTACTTCCTCCTGTTCAGGCAAAATGCAAGCAACGCTATATGCATGGTTATTTTATACTATTTAAACGCTGGGGGGAAATCAGGGCTAAATTATGGATACATCATATAACCCTTATAAACAGCTCTTCAAATAATGAACTTGCAGACAGACACGTGTGATGAAAGCTTTAAAAAGAAAAAAAAAAAGAAGGA
>NW_011252473.1:0-494 GCF_000146605.3 Meleagris gallopavo
AGCGCGATTTCTCGGCCAGCGATGGCAAAGTCTCCGGAGCGGTTCAGCGCGAATGCCGCTTTCTACGCGTGAGAGCGAAGGAGTGCGATTCCGATGCCGACAAGTGCGAATTCAGCCTCCTGCACTACCTGCGAGTGGGGGTTTTTCTGCGCAGTCCTGAAAGGATCTCTCCCCACTTTCTGAAACGCTCTCCCTGAGAGCACTACAGCTGTCGCTCCTCGAACTTGCAAATGCCTTATTAGAGAGGGTTTTCCCTTCCACTCTTTTCCTGTCTGAATGCAGATGTGTAGCAGTGGAAAACCTGACTAGCATGAATTGTGGCTCGAAATAAAGGCAGAGACATAGTATTCAGAGGTAGGCGTAGTGCATTCTGCATGTAGCCAAGGCGAAGTGCAAAACCGCTCCTTTCCGAAGTGTGCACAGGAGCCCGCTCACTCGTCGGAGAAAAGCAGCCGGCTGAAGTGGCCCGTTCTCGGCAAGCGAGAAACACGAGA
>NW_011252474.1:0-322 GCF_000146605.3 Meleagris gallopavo
GATTAGCAAAAGGGATCAATGCATTAGCATAAGGACCAATATATTGCATTAGGAAATGGAATCAGTGTGTGCTGATGGTAAACCTTCCAGTTGAGCTTTGCTTGGTGTGTGAACAGCCCTGTTTTGATCAATGATCCTGTTTCACAGAAGCACTGAAATGACTTGAAGGAGGCCATGCGGTGTCAGGGGCTGTGCTGGGGGCACATCTCTGTCCCACTGCAACGCATGCTGCCCCACACAGTGCCTGCACTGAGCTCGCCAGGGGCTGCCTGTGGGGCGGTGGGGCCGGGCTGTCCTGCAGAGGGGAAGGCACACGCAGCCT
>NW_011252475.1:0-480 GCF_000146605.3 Meleagris gallopavo
ACGCCGTCAGCTTTAGCAGTGTTTTCCAAAACCAACTCAACTCTTTATTTGTGGCAAAACACACCGTTGGACATGTTGGTGCTGAAGCGCGTAAAAGGGTTGGGATGGGAATACGCCTTCACATATGGCGCACAGTGGGCATTCGCGAACACGTACGACAGGATATAGCTTCTGGTTTTTAATTTGTAAGTATCTCTTTTAGATGATCGGAGTCATTTGTATCCAGTTGTGGACTATAACAAAACTGTACTAATCCATGTTTTGCTGCCCAACATCTTCAAGCTCGAAGCGCATTCAGAGTTACCTACTATGAGCTTTATAGGGAGAAAAGAGCTTCAAAGGTTCAATGTGGACAGAGATACAAAGTAAGGATAGAGCATAGAGCTGTGAGGACAAAGCTACCAAAGCAAGATCTGAACTACTTAGTGAGTACTGAGGCAAGAGTATTACATAATCGGGGTAAAGCTGTTTAGTGAGGAT
>NW_011252476.1:0-448 GCF_000146605.3 Meleagris gallopavo
GAAGCAGACAGAGAACCACATTCTTCAGGCAGCATTCAACTGCCTTGGCCCTAGGAATATCTATTTTTCCTCCCTACAGTGCTCTCATTAATCTGTCACCTGTCTTATGAGTTAATTAAAAAAAAACAAAAACAGGGCAATAGTTATCTTGGCCATACAGCTGAGATCACTGTAATGTATATCACAGGGACTAAGCACAGCAGAGAGCACACTAAGACAGAATAGGCATTTATAATTGTGATACTTTTTATGTTATTATGCTTGCAATGAAGACATTAATTTTTAATATTTGTGCAATTTCATTAGGTTTTTAGAAAAGCAAACTAAAAACACCAAAACTACATGTTTATGGAATCATAACACCTACAGTGGTCATCAGCAAGACAGCAATTTCTGGAACAACCCAACATCTGCTACTTGAGCTGCGTAATTGACAGTGGTAGCACAC
>NW_011252477.1:0-501 GCF_000146605.3 Meleagris gallopavo
TTAACATTCTCTGACACCTGGCTTATACTTCACCTGGTTGCCAAGGTCTCTACTGGTATTCTCCTTTGACATGCCCAGTTCAGAGAAAATTTAAAATTCTCACCTCAGCACTGCAAGTGGCTCTCCCAGAGATGGATGCCTAAACTTCAGGCCTAACTCAGCTTTATAATGCCTATGTTTCTCTAAAGATCTGTTCCTAAGGTAGTGAGCCAGCCCACGACATACAGTTTGGGATTAAAATGAAAAGCTATCAGAGGGGAAATCAGTAAGCATGGGTTTCCTTGTGCACTTGTATTGTCTCAGTTTTCTTGAACACAGAACTACGGGGATTCCTCAGCACAGTATGAAAGATAGAACATGGCAGTGCAATGGACTGCACCTTAATGAGCTTCTAAACTTCACTTCATTTGTTCTGAAAAGACACCCAGGAAAACAGTAACACTACCTCATTGTGTGATACTGCCTTGAACAATCTCCATAGCAGCTCATTACCATACAGTG
>NW_011252478.1:0-549 GCF_000146605.3 Meleagris gallopavo
GTGCCCTGTGCCTGTCAGGGTTCAAGAGGAACCACTGGACAGTTTATTCCTTAAGAAATCTCCACTTTTTGGACTAGAGAAATATGACTAATAAAATTGTTCCTACAGGCAAATATGCCCTCTTTACACATGAGGGCCTAGCAGTTATTGTTACTGAGGAGATTACCTAGTGAGATCCAATAATTCCAATAATGGTTGGAATTTTGGGTTCTGAGAAAGTCCAAGGTTTAGTCTGCACATATAGTAACCATACGGTGTGTTTGCATATATGCACACCATGTAAAATGTGTTTCTTAATTAGGATATCTGGTAACTTTAAGCAAAATTATAGTACCTCTTGTTAAAGTCAGTTCTCTCCATTATAGCAAGCTGTTTTCCATTTGTTTTGTTTTCTTTTCTTTTGGCCAGATTTCAGCAGTTCTGTGTGATATTTTAAGGGGGTAGTATGTCTTCCTCACACCAAATTTATTGAAAGTTTCTGCTGAAATATTCCCAAGAATGATGATGATAAGGAACTCTACATTGAATTTTAATTCCCGGCAATCACTC
>NW_011252479.1:0-406 GCF_000146605.3 Meleagris gallopavo
GACAATGACCAGTCAGCAAAGTGAGGTTCCGGGGCATGCCGGGAAACGCAGATTCCACTTCCTTGCTGTTTCCACAGAGACCAACACATCTCTCCGTGCACTTGTTACGGCACTTGGGAGCACCGCAGCTCTGCTGCCACCTGTTGGACACAATACAGTCATGAAGGCACTGCCCTGCATCCGGGCCTCTTGCACAAACCTGTGCTCCTTGCTCGGAGCACATGGCTGCACTCTGTGCACGATGTTGCTTACCACCAGAGAAGGCTCAGCTACCCAACACCATTTTTGCTTCCATCTTGTCTGAGAACTGCTCATTATGCACAGCCCTCATCTTTGCTTTGGTGAGGTGGGGACTGCCATTGCTTCCTCAGTCCCACACACCCCTTCCCTACTCCCACCACTGCCA
>NW_011252480.1:0-506 GCF_000146605.3 Meleagris gallopavo
GTGCAGGTTCCACAAAACAGGAGGGCAAGGGAATGCCCAGGCAAAGGCAAGGGCCAAGAGAACATGGAAGGAAATGCCAAGGATGACGGCCCAGACAATACGGCAGGGAACGCCAAAACTGAATGCCGACATGAATGTGGCAACACAAAGCCAAGGGGTCATTAGGCCAAGAGAATGGGGCAAGGACACAAAATAGAGGAGGACAAGAGAATGTAATAGTGAAAACAGTGCAAGACCAGAGACAAGCAAGACACAGAACAAAGAGGATAGGTAAACCTTCTGGGCACCATGAAGCGCAATTCAGAGCTCTGGGGGAACCCTATTGTGCCGGGCTCTGGAATGGGTAAACGCTGGCGGGTGTGCATCGCCCTTACCTGCTGGGCAGACAATGACCAGTCAGCAAAGTGAGGTTCCGGGGCATGCCGGGAAATGCAGATTCCACTTCCTTGCTGTTTCCACCGAGACCAACACATCTCTCCGGGCAGTTGTTACGGCACTTGGGAGCA
>NW_011252481.1:0-432 GCF_000146605.3 Meleagris gallopavo
CTTGATAAGGGCAGCACCTACCCTACAGGGCGGGTACCACAGCACCTGCTTACCTCTTAGCTTGGAGCTCCGTGCTGCAGCAGGCCCAGGCTGTGCTGCTGGAGCCGGCACGCTGTCCCCGCTCTGACCCCTCGCTCTTTTGTTGGCAGGCAACTGCGCTGCTGTTTGCTGCTCTTCTTCCAAGCCCTTGCGTTTACCTCCAGCCAGGGACTTGGAGACAGAGCGGGGGCACACTGCAGGGGAAGGTCTTCCCCCTGAGCTGGGACCGTGCTGCTGTAGGAAGCCCTCCAGCCTGGAGACGAGCTCTCTCAGAAAGGACTTTCTGCACCGCTTTCGCGTAGATCTGTGCATTGGGCTCAGCACCTCTCTCTGGCAAGAAAGGAGAAGCAAGAAGATATAACAAGAGTGCAATACTACTTCCAGTCTGCAAAA
>NW_011252482.1:0-486 GCF_000146605.3 Meleagris gallopavo
CCTCGAGCCATCTGGAGCTGGCTCCTATCTGATGTGATGAAGCTTCTGTATTCTTCATGGGCTACCCCTGTAATTCTCTCCTGTTACCAAAAACTTACCACTTAAATCCTATATAGCTGATTAATTAAGGTTAGATGCATGCTGTAGCTTTGCAAAAAGACTTTGACAAGATATATCTTCTAAACAGCTCTCAGACATCCCAAACTATTCTTCCTTCCCTTTTCATAGTATTTACCAGTGTTAAAAATGAGCTAATGGCGCTTTCCTCCAGAAAAAGGGGTTTTTTTGTTACTTTCAGCCAGTTACTTTCTGTGGAACAGATCAGTTCCACAACAGCAAAGAATCATACTTGTAATTACTAAGATGGAAGAATAAAATATTTTCCTTTGAGAGATGAGAGTGGAGTGGTCGTTCTAGTACATGCATTCTAGTTTTGTTTTGTCTTTTCTAATAGTACTGCAGTGATTCTCCTCAGTCATCACGTAA
>NW_011252483.1:0-483 GCF_000146605.3 Meleagris gallopavo
ACTGTGAGAACTTTGAAACGTCTCCACATGCATTTGCAGAAATGCAGATTTGCTGTAACACTGGGTGACTGCAGAGGCTGATTGTCCAATTTCCAGTTCAGTTGGAGGTTGGGTGGATAAAGGCCACATAATGTGCTCACAGTCAGTCTCACAAGACCACGGTCTGGCAGAACAGAGAAAACAATCTGTGCCAAATCAGAGTGCGCTATTTAACCAAATCACCACTTCTTTTAGCCATGTGATCCAACACTTCTCCGGGCCTGGGGTGTGTAGGAAGGAATGGGAGAGGCCTGAGACTGAAGATGCTCTGTCTTTTTTCTTTCAGGAGGCTGGCTGGTTGGCAGGCATTAAGGAATCTGAGTGGCTTCAGTGCAGAGATGCAAAGAGTTCTAAAGGACTTTTCCCAGAGAACTTCACACGCCATCTGGAACAGCTCTTCTCACAGGCACAGAATGTGGCATGAAGCTCAGTCAGTAGGTTTTT
>NW_011252484.1:0-424 GCF_000146605.3 Meleagris gallopavo
TACATCGGATTCATGCATTAGATTCCTCAGTGCCTCTAACAAGAACTCTAAAGCATCTTACAATCAAACTAAGACCTCTGTCAAATCATAAACCATAAGAATAATTCTTTTGCTGTTTAAAGAAATCTCACTGAGATGAATTCCATTAAAAAAAAATACAACTGCTCTGGTACTACAGATTAAAAAATAGACAGATTAACTTAAGATTAACTTTTATTTAGTTGTAAGCAGTATTAATGATGTGAGTTACAAACATGTCAAGAATCTCACATTTCAAAGACCTTGCAAGAAAAAGAAGTTTAGTCTGCCTTTCAAAAACAACATTAAAAAGGGACACAAGAAATAAAAAATAGCACCATGGCTGCAAAAGTAGAACCCTGTACACTAGGAAATGCATGATCCAAGGGCTGGCTGCATACTAATT
>NW_011252485.1:0-428 GCF_000146605.3 Meleagris gallopavo
TTTCTAGGAGAAAAATATCATATATCAGGGGGAGAATCCTGCAACTTCTGGGGAAAAATGTCATATTTCTAGGCAGACCACTGGTATTTCTGGGAGAAGATGTCATGTTTCTGGTTGAAAAATGTCCTATTTCTGGGAGAAAAACAGGTATTTCTGAGAAGACACAGCAAGTTCATTGAGAAAATGTCCTATTTCTGGGAGAAAAACTGGTATTTCGGGGAGGAAATGTTTTATTTCTTTGGAGAAAATACCTATATCAGTGAGAAAATGTCGTATTTTTTGGGGAGAAAACGGGTATTTCTGGGAGAAAATAGTCATATTTCCAGGAGAAAACTAGCAGTTCCTGCCAGAAAATGTCATACTTTCAGGCAGAAAACTGGCATTTGTGGTAGAAACTACTCGTATTTCTGGGAGAAAACTGGGATTTC
>NW_011252486.1:0-396 GCF_000146605.3 Meleagris gallopavo
TACATTCTCTTGTCCTCCGATTTTGTGTTCCTTGCCCCATTCTGTTGGCCTAATGACCACTTGGCTTTGTGTTGCCACATTCATGTCGGCATTCAGTTTTGGCGTTCCCTGCCGTATTGTCTGGGCCGTCATCCTTGGCATTTCCTTCCATGTTCTCTTGGCCCTTGCCTTTGCCTGGGCATTCCCTTGCCCTCCTGTTTTTGTGGCAACACCTGGGGCGGGGTGCAGCCCTGCGAGCACAGCTGGGGGCAGTTTGGCTGTGGAGTGGGGCAGAGCCAGGCTCCACCCCTCCCTCGATCCCACTGTAAGGGCTGGGAAGGAGTAGGGGCGAGCATCTGAACCTGGGGAGGTGCTTCCTTTTGGAGTATGCCTTGTTCTTGGTGATGGAGTGAGTGT
>NW_011252487.1:0-490 GCF_000146605.3 Meleagris gallopavo
CTTGCATTTCTAGAAAGTTGAAGCTAGCCAACTGTTTCTCAGACTAGATTCTTCAGTTTGCTATTTTGCTTTATTGTTCTGTTTTACAAATGCTGTATTCTTACATGTGCTGAGAGAGAGAATTTCCCATAACAAAAACAACAATGCATGCTTCCTTGGATTACTTTAATGTTTTCCCGTGAGATTTAAAACATTTAGCTAGGATTTTGTGTAGGCCTTGTTTCTGAAGACCCCCAGGAAACAATTTATAAAAGGGCATTTTATGCCATAAATTTTCTGGTAAATGTTATGATTTACATCCTGTATTATGTTGGGGAAAAACAATAAGTTTATGGGAATAACAGTTCCTCTCAACAATCTTATCTATAAATAAAATAGAAACCTACCAATAAAGGCAGATTCAAAGTTAAATGCCTCTGGGTACATCTTTCAATTACCTTTCCTAAGTGAGGAAATTAATATGCTAATGTCATCAGTCTGGTAGCACTTG
>NW_011252488.1:0-493 GCF_000146605.3 Meleagris gallopavo
AGTTTGTTGGCTTCTTCTTCCTGCCCTTTTTGAAGAGTGAACTGACACTGACTATCCTCCAGTCCTCGAGCACTTATCCTGTTCTGTGTGAGCTTTTAAAAATGCAAGAGAGTTGTTCAGCAGTCACTTCTTCCAGCTCCCTCACTGCTTGTGGGTGCATCCCATCAAGGGCCGTGGATCTGTGTGCATTGAGTTTGCCTGGCCTGTCTCTACTCAGCTCCTTCTTGACCATCAGGACGTCTTCCTTTCTCCAGACTCATTCTCTTACCTTCAGAGTCTGGGTTTCTGCAGGGCAGTCTTATCAGTAAAGAGTGAAGCAAAAGCAGCGTTCAGTAACTGCACCTTCTCAATGTCCTTTATTGCCAGGACACCCTCTGCATTCAGCAGTGGGACCTCATTTTCCCTCATCTTCCTTTTGCTACTGATTTCCTGAAAGATGCCTTTCTTGTTGTCCTTGGCCTCCTCACCAGATTGAATTCCAAGAGTGTCCTAG
>NW_011252489.1:0-354 GCF_000146605.3 Meleagris gallopavo
GCAATGTCAATGGTGGCATACCATTTGGCTGCCTTTGACTCTAGTTCATATTGGAGCTCTAACATGTCCGGCACAGCAGCACTCAGTGGGGTGTGACTTCATTCAGGCCACGGTAGTCCACCGTCAGTCTCCATTCTCCACTGGCTTTACGTACTGGCCATATGGGGGCTGTTAAAAGGGTGAGTGAGTTTTGCTGATCACTCCCTGATCCTCTAGTTGACGAATCAACTTATGAATGGGGAGCAAGGAATCCCTATTGGTGCGGTACTGCCGTCTGTGCACCGTTTTTGTTGGCAATCGGTACCTGTTGCTCTTTTACTTGCAGCAACCCCACAACAGACGGATCTTCTTGAT
>NW_011252490.1:0-356 GCF_000146605.3 Meleagris gallopavo
GAATTGCTAGCATATGTGAAATTAACATTTACTAACGCATGCCAGTTGATGTTTATTTTGTGCTTTCAGGTGCCTCCTCGGCTCTATGATGCCCAGCAAAGCTTCCCTCCCCAAAGGTCACCTTTGACAATCAAAAGAACCTGACACAAAATACAAATGGTTTCTTCCCTGCAGTCACCAAGTGAGCTCAGAACAGCTTGGAGGGCTCTAATTTGTGAAGTGCATCCCCCTCTACTGCATCACCTCCTGAAATCCCACGTGCCCTCGACCTGCACAAGGGGCATCTGCAGGGTTCCTTGGGCCGACCCGGCCCCCACGCTCGGGTTCCCGACCCACCAACACCTGACAGAGGGAAA
>NW_011252491.1:0-515 GCF_000146605.3 Meleagris gallopavo
AGGATGCACTGAACGAGGTGACCTGGGAGTTGATGCCTGTCTACATTTCACCTATTCAAAGCGTCCTTACCAAGATGAAATCCAGCATTGATAACGAAGCCCGGGTTTTTATATGGAACTCTACCTGCACTAAGATCACCTGTTAGTGTTATAGATGTACATAAAATATCCTAAGGACATTTCTGAAATTATACTAACAGTTCATTTGGAACTGTGTTCCGAGGAGAGAAATACATCCTGATTTTAGGAACTCAGGGTTAATTGCATATTCTAGTAAGTGCCTCATGTGTCATACATTTAAAAGAGAAGTGCAGTGACCTCTGTCCTCAAAGTTCCCCCTCCACTGTGAGACGTGGAGCCCCACAGCTGCTCCTCTGCCCTTTATTATTTGCTGGGGGCTGTGGGGGGGGCGATCCCCCAATCCCTCCTTATCAAAAATAAACCTTAATTACAAAAGTAAGGGTGGCACCCCGCCCGTGGGAACAATGTGGTCTGTGGGTGGACCCTGCGTGACG
>NW_011252492.1:0-441 GCF_000146605.3 Meleagris gallopavo
AGATCAGAAGAGGTGGGGAAATGCAGAAGAAAGAGGAAAGAGGAAAGACAGAGCAGAAGAGGATAAAAGCAGATGAAGAAAGAAGCAGGCAGACTGGGAAGAACGAACATTGGTGGAGGAGAGCAGATGCACAAGGAAGAGCAATGAGGAGACACGGATGAAAGAACAGTAGAAAAGGAGTGCAAGTGCACAAGAAAGAGCAGTCAGGATACAGAGAAGAAAATATGGCAGAATAGGAGTAAGTACTGGGAAAATTCATAGCCAGCCAAAGAGGAGCAAGGGCAGCAGAGGAGAGGATAACACTACGGGAGAAGACCTTCAGAGAAGAGCAGCTGCAGCAGCAGGAAGAGAGAAGCAGATACAGGGCAGAACAGTGAGAAGGAGACAGAAAGAGAGTACGGCGAGGAGAACTGAGAGGAGGGAACGAGCAGAGCAGAGAAG
>NW_011252493.1:0-461 GCF_000146605.3 Meleagris gallopavo
TGGAGAATGAAAACGACAACAGAGTGCTGACTCACACAAAAAGAGACAGTAACAAAAGTGTACTTCTTGTTCTTCCTAGCCTTCTATTCCACTACCATTCTGGAAACCTGCTTATCATCACTATAAAGACTAGTGAACAGCTGGATTCTCCTTTGTACTTCTGAAACTACTTGTCTTTTAGAGACATAAATTATTCTACTGTAATAACTCTCAAACTCATTTATGACCATCTTCTTGATAGGAAGACCATATCTTATGGGTTGCATTGCTCAATTGCAACTCAATTTATTGGCCATTTCTTTGGCTGCACTGAGTTCTTCCTTGTCCCAGTGATGGCTTACGACTGTTCCATTGCTATAGACAATTCACTTTCACCAGTGTTAGGAATAAACATGGCTGTGGCTGGCTGCTGACAGCTTCCTGGATGGGAGGCGTTTGCGCATTCACTGATACAGGTCTTG
>NW_011252494.1:0-457 GCF_000146605.3 Meleagris gallopavo
AAGTTCGAGGAGCGACAGCTGTAGTGCTCTCAGGGAGAGCGTTTCAGAAAGTGGGGAGAGATCCTTTCAGGACTGCGCAGAAAAAACCCCCACTCGCAGGTAGTGCAGGAGGCTGAATTCGCACTTGTCGGCATCGGAATCGCACTCCTTCGCTCTCACGCGTAGAAAGCGGCATTCTCGCTGAACCGCTCCTGAGACTTTGCCGTAGCTGGCCGAGAAATCGCGTTTCTCCCCGAACTCCGCTTTCAGCCGTCAGCAGCGGTCTCATGTTTCTCGCTTGCCGAGAACGGGCCACTTCAGCCGGCTGCTTTTCTCCGACGAGTGAGCGGGCTCCTGTGTGCACATCGGAAAAGGAGCGGTTTTGCACTTCGCCTTGGCTACATGCAGAATGCACTACGCCTACCTCTGAATACTATGTCTCTGCCTTTATTTCGTAGTCCACAATTCATTCTAGTCA
>NW_011252495.1:0-513 GCF_000146605.3 Meleagris gallopavo
AATAAAAGAATTTCCCACAAAACAGCATTTCCAGGTAGTGGCCTTTCAGTATATTAAGGGGGACTATAAGAAAGAAGGCAACATTATTTAGCAGGGTTTGTTATGATAGGGCTTGGGGAAATGATTTCAAACTAAAAAAGGGGAGATTTAGATCAGATACAAACAAAAAGTGCTTTACAATAAGGGTAATGAGGCACTGAAACAAGTTGCTCAGAGAGGTCATGAAAGTCCCGTCCTTGAAGACACTCAAGGCCAGGCTGAACCTTGAGTTCTGCGTTCTCTGAACAACTTGATTTAGCTGTAGGTGTTCCTATTAATTGCAGCAGAATTGGGCTAGATGACCTTTAAGCATCCCATCTAACTGAAATGATTCTATTATTCTGTAATTCTATTACTCGAATCCTTACTTGGAGCATCCTAACTTGGTTGTCCTTTCTGGTTTTGAATATTATCCATGCTCTGTTCACTTTCCTTACCCAGAGCTTTGTATTTGTTGGCTAGGAGGACTTGAGG
>NW_011252496.1:0-538 GCF_000146605.3 Meleagris gallopavo
TATGTCTAGACTTAAGAAGGAAAGTTGTAAAGTTCATTGATGTTAACTCCCTTAGCTTGAATCCTAAGGAATAACTTCTCAGCAAATAGTTGATCTTGGTTAAATTGATCCTCAGTATTGTGTGCTGACAGTAACAACGTTTTCTTGTGATCTGTAGTATCTACAGCATTGGGAATTGAATCTCGCCTGGACTTTCGAATTTCCGTATAAAAAATTGATGAGTTATATAGCTCACATCAAGTCCCAGTAGGGGAACCAAGCCTCTTGAGCGTGTAGAATCAAAGATGAAAAAGAAACTGAAAAGAATATTTAATAAACACGGAGTTTCTGGAGCGCCATCCTCAAAGTAAAGAATTGTTCGGTGGATGACTTATCGCTCAACTATATGCTCACAAATCTGGAGTCCAGCGTTAATAGTAAAAAATAATTAATAAAAATTAAATTTAGTTTTTGTTGTACACAAATTAAATACAATTTACTATTAGTATTTGAGTCTGATATGGCTGCCCAGTTGGAGAAGACTGCTGGCTCGTCGTCC
>NW_011252497.1:0-496 GCF_000146605.3 Meleagris gallopavo
CGGCTGGCAGCGGGGCTGTGGGCTGGCAGATCCGCGGGGAGCTGCAGCGACACGCTGGGATGTGGGCAGAACGTGGGGATACGGGACGAGGAAGACAGGGGTCCGGACAGCGCACTGAGAGCCGGGCTGGTCGGGACGTAAGGAGGGAGGCAGGGAGGGAGGGAGGAGGGAAGCAGTGGGAAGGAAGGTGTCGGAAATACCCAAATAATTCTCTAGGACGGTTTCTCTGATAAAGCAGATTCTATTCGCAATTGCAATGTTGGGCCTCCTGCAAGCAGGAGAGCACCCCGAAAAACAGCGTGACGTCTTTTCTTCCCTACTCCCCGACGCTGATCTCTTTCTGCCCTGGTTCCTCACTGGCTGAGTTCTTTAGGTTCACAATCTTCTCGACGCTTCACTAAACACACAAACACTGGACAAACATGGAAACACTGGACAAACATCAATGGTTGCTGCCTAAGCGTCAATCTGAAGTTAATTCATTAACTTATTCCAC
>NW_011252498.1:0-468 GCF_000146605.3 Meleagris gallopavo
TTGCCTTCTGCAGGCCTTCTTTGACACCTACGAAGCTTGAGTGAGGCCGCATCAGTGTGAAACACCGGTAAGCTATGGAGCTGTGAAGGGGAGCTGTGGGCTCCGGTACCTCAGGAGGGGATGTGCGTGCTCTTTAATGTGCGTGCAGTCTGACTTGTGCTATGGCAGAAGGGCTTTGACAGCTGGGACCGTGTTTGTGTTGTCAGGAAAAGTGGATATCAACACTTCCCCTACTTGGAAGATTTAAAAGTAGAGCCTCTCGTTGCTGCTTACCGTAGGTTTTTCATCTCTAGAAACACAGGTGTTTGAATAGTGCTGTTTTTCATGGGAGATGTGCCAGAATGTACCTGATGGACTATTTGCTGGGCCTTTCTACCACCCGAAATGTTACTGATATGATGGTAGTTCAGAAAGACTGTGCTGTGGATTTGTTTCCTGGACTCACATGAGAGGATGGCTGTGGAGATG
>NW_011252499.1:0-483 GCF_000146605.3 Meleagris gallopavo
TTCTCAATAGCAGAAACAAGGAATATAGAGTTTTTACACCCTGAAATTTTATCAGCTGAGACACTTATTGATTCATTCTGCCTATGTCCATGGAAACTACATCACAGTGGGACATTCAAGTGGTATTTTCAATGCAGTTCACAAAAAATAAAATAAAATAAAATAAAAATCTGCTGTTCATTTTAAATAAAAGAGGACTGCACATTCTCTTGCTTTCAGTGGAAATACTACAGAGAGAGGTCATCGTTAGTACAGCTAACTATTATATATAGCACATTGCAATGATGTATAGTGTAGTCTGGATTGCAGCTTGTTGAACTTCTGTGCAGGTTTCAGAAAAACTGCTGTGGATGAACCTCAGCAGGCAGCTCACCACCATACAGCTGCTCAATGACTTGTGCACTCCTGTTCTCCCTTCTGGCAGGGCAGTGTAAGAAACAGAAAACTTCCATAGGTTCTGTGAAGCACTGCTCAGCAACAGCT
>NW_011252500.1:0-427 GCF_000146605.3 Meleagris gallopavo
AAAGAGTCTGGAAGGGAGACCTCTGGAGATCATCTAGTCCAGCCTATGCTAAAACAGGTTGTCTACATTAAGTAGTGCTGGAAAACATCCAGGGGAGTTTTGAGTATCTCCAGAGAAGGAGACTTCGCAGTCTTTTTGGGTAGCTTGCTGCAGGGCTCTGACACCGTCAAAGTAAAGAAGTTATTTCTCGTGCTTGTATGGAACTTCCTGTGTTCCAGTTTGTACTCATTGCCTCTTGTCCTGATGCTGATCACCACTGAAAATGGTCTGACCCCATCCACTTGCCACCTGTGATTCAGGTATTGGTAAACGTTAGATAAGATCCCCTCCTCAACCTTCTCTTTCCCTACGGCTCAACAGCCCCACGGTCTCTCAGCCTTTCCTCATCAGGGTGGCACAGCTAGACTGTGCCACTGATCACAGCCCT
>NW_011252501.1:0-484 GCF_000146605.3 Meleagris gallopavo
CAGACCTCTGGGCTGAAAAGCTGTCAATATTGTATTAAAGCACCTGTATGCAAATAGGAAAGGGAAGCTTGCTTGCTGATGAGTAAAGCTCTTAACACACATGCAGAAGTTTTGTATGCCTGGTGGGATTCTGAGTCGGAAGGGCTTAACAGACTTAGACTTCTCTGGATTTGGAGCATCGCTGAGAACTTCCACTTGTGTCCTACATTTGAGACAAAGACTATGAAGACTACGAAACAGCTGTTAAGAAACTTAATGGAGGACTGTATTCCAGTGATCAGAAAGGGAAAAGAAAATTGCAAGGTATGTCTGAAAACGCAGTGCTTCTGATATGCCCACACTTCAGCTTCAAGTCTAGAGGACACTTAGGCTCTGAGGTTAAGTGTCCTGAGACAGGTGGTTTTAGTAAACACTGATGCTGCAGTCAGAAAAGCAGCTGCTGAGCAGTTTTAGCATTGGTGAGTTGAATTGTTAGCATTATGTG
>NW_011252502.1:0-432 GCF_000146605.3 Meleagris gallopavo
ACAGATGAAGTATTCTAGCAAAATATATACATTTTTAATTCTTAGTTAAAAGCTAGGTTTATGCTCCTTAAATGAACACAAACAAAATAAAATAGGTATGTGGATTTGACTCTCTTAAAAAATGCATCTTGTCATATCTTCAAGATATCTGTCCTGAAGGGACACAGTTACACTTAATAAGTATGTTTCAACTAAATAAAGATTCTGCAGAAGAGGTAGCAGATATCAGAAAACATAATTTTCACTCAGAGAGACTTATGAGAAATATTCTTTGTTCCTTATCCAGGTGAAATGACAGCATTCTAATTATAATTCACATTCAGAAGAATCCCAGAATTATCAGAATGAACTTCTCTTTATTTTCACTATGAAAATAATCAGAGATTATTTTCACAATGACACTCATAAATATATATATATATATATTCTCAT
>NW_011252503.1:0-532 GCF_000146605.3 Meleagris gallopavo
GTTCTACATTTATACAGTTAAGACATACATATGCAGTACACTGGTATATACATTCATTCTTTTTCAAGGTCTCAAAGATATGTGCATATCCCTTTGGATATGCTCAGTGGTATTCACGGTAATCGAGTGCCCACCTACTTCTTCCTCTTTTTTCCACACCAGCTTCATCACTGAAACCTTTGACTCACTTCCATGCACTTATCCCCAGTTTGGATAATTTCCATTGCTTATTAGGCCATAGTGAGCAACTTTTAAAAACTATCTATGTAGAACCCAATGAAAATGTCCATGCACGTTTTGAGGCAAAAGAAAAAAGTATTCTGTTGTGAAACCAACACTTCTCATGAGGCAAAATCATTGAGGCAGAAGATAAACGTATTCTATTATGTCCCCACTACAAAATTATTTAGGAAAAACAAGACTGTTCACCCACAAGAGCTGAAATGGAAAGTTTCAGAACTATCAACTTAAGCATTCCTCTGCTAAACTAATATATTGGTTCTTAAACTAATGTACTAATCCTTGTTGCTAA
>NW_011252504.1:0-465 GCF_000146605.3 Meleagris gallopavo
CTTGCAAATGCCTTATTAGAGCTTGTTTTCCCTTCCACTCTTTTCCTGTCTGAATGCAGATGTGTAGCAGTGGAAAACCTCACTAGCATGAATTGTGGCTCGAAATAAAGGCAGGGACATAGTATTCGGAGGTAGGCGTAGTGCATTCTGCATGTAGCCAAGGCGAAGTGCAAACCGCTCCTTTCCGAAGTGCGCACAGGAGCCCGCTCACTCGTCGGAGAAAAGCAGCCGGCTGAAGTGGCCCGTTCTCGGCAAGCGAGAAACACGAGACCGCTGCTGACGGCTGAAAGCGGCGTTCGGGGATGTACGCGATTTCTCGGCCAGCTCCGGCAAAGTCTCCGGAGCGGTTCAGCGCGAATGCCGCTTTCTACGCGTGAGAGCGAAGGAGTGCGATTCCGATGCCGACAAGTGCGAATTCAGCCTCCTGCACTACCTGCGAGTGGGGGTTTTTCTGTCGCAGTCCTG
>NW_011252505.1:0-383 GCF_000146605.3 Meleagris gallopavo
ATAATCTTAAAATATCCAACTCAATAAATAATCCTGAGGCAAAGCAATCGTAGAAGTAAATATTTGCAAATGTTGTATTGGTTCTGTGTCATTACAATCAGCTGCTACTTGTTTAAAATTGGATGAGGTCCTGCGAGATTCAGACGCCCCATTTTTGAGGTCAGTATCAATGCTAAGACACAACAAGAGCCGTCATTTGCACATTCTGACTTATTAGATGCCAGACCATTTAATCACCGACTTGGACGGCGTATTTGACGAAAATCGGACCCGCATTGAAAACATTAAATTAAAGGATTGCTCCAGAAGAGATAAGCATTTTACAAACGCCAAAAAGATTGTTGGGCATGGTGAGTAGTTGCTTGATTATTTAACAACTCATT
>NW_011252506.1:0-502 GCF_000146605.3 Meleagris gallopavo
GCCCCCAGCTGTGCTCGCAGGGCTGCACCCCGCCCCAGGTGTTGCCACAAAAACAGGAGGGCAAGGGAATGCCCAGGCAAAGGCAAGGGCCAAGAGAACATGGAAGGAAATGCCAAGGATGACGGCCCAGACAATACGGCAGGGAACGCCAAAACTGAATGCCGACATGAATGTGGCAACACAAAGCCAAGGGGTCATTAGGCCAAGAGAATGGGGCAAGGACACAAAAATAGGGAGGACGAAGAGAATGTAATAGTGAAAACAGTGCAAGACCAGAGACAAGCAAGACACAGAACAAAGAGGATAGGCAGCCTTCTGGGCACCATGAAGCGCAATTCAGAGCTCTGGGGGAACCCTATTGTGCCGGGCTCTGGAATGGGTAAACGCTGGCGGGTGTGCATCGCCCTTACCTGCTGGGCAGACAATGACCAGTCAGCAAAGTGAGGTTCCGGGCATGCCGGGAATGCAGATTCCACTTCCTTGCTGTTTCCACCGAGACCAA
>NW_011252507.1:0-310 GCF_000146605.3 Meleagris gallopavo
CATTTCTTTCTAAGAGAGGGGCTCCAGCCCTCTGATCGTCTTCGTGGCCCTTCTCTGGACCTGCTCCAAAAGCTCCACATCATTCCTGTGCTGGAGCCCCAGGCCTGGACGCAGTGCTGCACATGGGGCCGCACCAGAGCCGAGTCGAGGGGGACAATCACCTCCCTCTCCCTGCTGGTCGCTCCTCTTTGAATGCAGCCCAGGATACAGTTGGCCTTCTGGGCTGCAAGTGACACACTACTGGCTTATGTCCCGAGCGTCTTTGTCCACCCAGGACTCCCCGAGTCCTCCGCAGGCTGCTCCAGGCTCT
>NW_011252508.1:0-412 GCF_000146605.3 Meleagris gallopavo
TACCAGTTTGGGTTAAGGGTTGTGCCGTTACGGAAGGGTAAAGGGCTACCATGTTGGATAAGGGGTAAGAGTTACGGGTTCCCATTTGTGGTTTGGTTTAATGGTTGCCCTTTTGGATTCGGATTAGGCTTTAGGATTCAGGGATACCCTTCTGCATTAGGCTCAAGATTTACCTTTCTTGGATGTGGCTAGTGGTTACCATGTTGTGTTAGCGATAAGTGTGAAGGGTCACTTGTGTGTTATGAGTAAGAGTTGCCAATTCAGAGAAATCTGTAGGAATATTCGTAGGAAAAAAATAACGGAAGAAAGAAACTGCAAAGAAGAAATCGACAAAAGTCGAGAAAACATTGGAAAGCAGTCAGGAAAACTAAGGGAAAAAAAAGCAAACCAAACCTATGACACGCAAGGCAAC
>NW_011252509.1:0-383 GCF_000146605.3 Meleagris gallopavo
TGTGTCTTGCTTGTCTCTGGTCTTGCACTGTTTTCACTATTACATTCTCTTGTCCTCCTATTTTGTGTTCCTTGCCCCATTCTCTTGGCCTAATGACCCCTTGGCTTTGTGTTGCCACATTCATGTCGGCATTCAGTTTTGGCGTTCCCTGCCGTATTGTCTGGGCCGTCATCCTTGGCATTTCCTTCCATGTTCTCTTGGTCCTTGCCTTTGGGCATTCCCTTGCCCTCCTGTTTTTGTGGCAACACCTGGGGCGGGGTGCAGCCCTGCGAGCACAGCTGGGGGCAGTTTGGCTGTGGAGTGGGGCAGAGCCAGGCTCCACCCCTCCCTCGATCCCACTGTAAGGGCGTGGAAGGAGTAGGGGCGAGCATCTGAACCTGGGG
>NW_011252510.1:0-467 GCF_000146605.3 Meleagris gallopavo
GAAGAGACGCAGAACATAATTTAAAACACAACAAGGATGCACACAATGCCCTTAAAAACACCCACCGCATGGATGCAATTAGCACATGAATTACAGCCATCCAGCTTGAGATCCTCCAGAAAAGCAGAGCTCACAGCTCTGAAATCAAGCAGGAATCACTCACCCCATTCTAAGGGCTCACCCCACACCCCAAAGGAAGCAGTCTCCAGATTCAGATGCTGCCTCTTACACCTAGCAGCCCTTCAGTGCACTTAGCCATCCCCCCAAAAAGGAGAAGGACCACAGCCCTGAAAGAAAAAAGAAACCACTTACCCCATTCCAAGGACCAATACTCCCCCACACTCTCAAGTGAAGGAAGCAGCTTCCAGGTCCAAATACCTACCAGCCCTTAAGACGCTCAGGGTTCCCTGCTAAGAAAGAGAGAGAGCAGCTCCACAATGGAGGAGAAGAAAAAAAAAAAAAAAAAA
>NW_011252511.1:0-403 GCF_000146605.3 Meleagris gallopavo
GATGAGGTTCAACAAAAGCAAGCGTAGGGTCTTACACCTAGGGAGGAGTAATTGCATGCACCAATACAGGCTGGGGGATGAGCTGCTGGAGAGGAGCTCTGCAGAGAGGGACCTGGGCGTCCTGGTGGACGACAGGTTGGCCATGAGCCAGCAGTGTGCCCTCGTGGCCAAAAGGGCCAATGGCATTCTGGGGTGCATAAAGAAGAGCGTGTCCAGCAGGTCGAGGGAGGTGATCCTCCCCCTCTACTCTGCCCTGGTAAGGCCTCATCTGGAGTACTGTGTCCAGTTCTGGGCTCCCCAGTACAAAAAAGACAGGGATCTCTTGGAAAGAGTCCAGCGGAGGGCCACAAAGATGGTGAAGGGCCTGGAGCATCTCCCCTATGAAGAAAGGACTGAGTGAACT
>NW_011252512.1:0-490 GCF_000146605.3 Meleagris gallopavo
CAGGTCCCAGCTCAGGGAAACACCTTTCCCCGCAGTTGACATCCACTCTTTCTCCAAGATGCTGGCTGGAAGAAAGTGCAAGGACTTGGAAGAAGAGAAACAAAAAGCAGAGCTGTGGCCTGCCAAGAAACAAGTGAAGGTAGAGTGCAATGGGGAGAAGGCTCAGAGGATTCTGCAACAGAGCAGAGATGGTGTGCTTACTCCAGCAGCACACCCTGGGCCTGCCCCAGCACCACGTAAGCAGTTACAGACCTCAAAGTTAAGAGAAAAGAAGATGCTGTGGTAGCTGCCCTGGTGAGCTGCTTCCCTTATCAATCACATTGAGTTTGCTTACGGTTTGCTTTGCGTTTTCCTTCTGTGTAGAGGCAAAAAGAGTTGAAGGCTACAAAGTCCAAAGGCAAGGACATGCCAGAATGTGTAGCCCATCTTTTCCCATTAACTACATACTGGGCTTCTGTATGTCCCACTGGAAATATTCCCTGAGAGGCCT
>NW_011252513.1:0-493 GCF_000146605.3 Meleagris gallopavo
TTTCTCGGCCAGCAACAGCAAAGTCTTTGAGCGGTTCAGCGCGAATGCCACTTTCTACGCGTGAGAGCGAAGGAGTGCGATTCCGATACCGACAAGTGCGAATTCAGCCTCCTGCACTACCTGCGAGTGGGGGTTTTTTCTCCTCAGTCCTGAAAGGATCTCTCCCTCTTTCTGAAACGCTCTCCCAGAGAGCACTACGTCTGTCGTTCCTCGAAATTGCAAATGCCTTGTTAGAGCGGGTTTTCCCATCCACTCTTTTCCTGTCTGAATGCAGATGTGTAGCAGTGGAGAACCTCACAGGGACGAATTTTGCCTCGAAATAAGGCAGAGACATAGTATTCAGAGCTAGTCGAGTGCATTCTGCATGTAGCCAAGGCGAAGTGCAAACCGCTCCTTTCCGATGTGCGCACAGGAGCCCGCTCACTCGTCGGAGAAAAGCAGCCGGCTGAAGTGGCTCGTTCTCGGCAAGCGAGAAACGCGAGACCGCTGCTGG
>NW_011252514.1:0-513 GCF_000146605.3 Meleagris gallopavo
TGGGACACCAAGAAAACTATCGTATTCCTTCACGGGGTGATTGTCTCAATTTCTTATGGGCTTTACCTACCCATGCAATGGTTGATCAATTTCTCTACTCAGCAAATTTTGAAAATTATTACTGCAATGCTCACAGCAGTTAGCAGTTAGTTTGGGAACCCTCAACTTCAGTGCTGGCTGGGAGGCAACTTCACTCAAGAGAGGACCAGATTGCTGTCACAAACTTGGAGAAAAATTCCTGTGTTATCAAACAGGAAGGAATACAGGGAAAATCTACTAATAATATGCAGTCAAAATCAGGTACTGCCAAATGACTTATGGAACAAGGAGGGGAAAGGATTGCATCTCAGAGTGTGTATTTAGGATGGAGTTTTCAGGCTTTCAGTTATTCCATGTAGGGTATTGGGGAAGGAGGCAGAGGAAGTTAAATAATTAAAGCACTTGATCAAACCTCAAGATTTCATCACCATTCTCTCCTTCTTCTTTTTCTGACTCACAGTTTTGCTACTGTTT
>NW_011252515.1:0-479 GCF_000146605.3 Meleagris gallopavo
AGCTGGGCTGTTCAGCCTCCTGGAGAAGTGAAGGCTCCAAGGGAACCTGGTAACAGCCTTTCAATACCTAAAGGAAAGAACAAGGGAAAATGGAGGTGAAATCTAAGGAAAATATCTTGTACAGTGAGGGTGCTGAGGCAGCGGCACAGGTTGCCAGAGACATGGTGGATGTGGTGGCCCTTTCAAGGTGAGCCTGGCTCAGATTCTGAGCAACTTGATCTAGCTGTGGATGGTCAGCATGGGGGATCGGATCACATTGCAAACCTACCTGCATACAAGCAGCGCACCAACATGGGGTGCATGATGTTCATTACCTGCTGGACACATCTCACACCACTGACTGGAGGAGCCCAGGCAATCCTTCAACTCCATCAGGCTGCAAAATGAAATCAGAAGAGACGCAGAACATAATTTAAAACACAACAAGGATGCACACAATGACCCTTAAAAAACACCGACATGGATGCAATTAGCACATA
>NW_011252516.1:0-460 GCF_000146605.3 Meleagris gallopavo
CAGGCTGAAATCACCGTGCAGCGATGGCACGGAGAGGCCTCCTTGCTCTGGAACCTACCACAGACAGACAGACAGCACCTGGGATGTGATCTGTGGAGAGAAGAGGAGCGCTCTTGGTGGAAGCCAGATGACCCAGGACAACTCGTGAGGAATCTGCAAACCAGCACAGAACTGTAGAGCACATCTCCAGCTGCCTTTTGCCTCTGCAAGCTCCCACTGAGCCACTGCAAATGACCCAAAATCTTTGCTGCAGCCTCAGGACTTATTTCTCTTGTGCCAGCTGCTCTCCACAACTGTGGGGTGTCCTGGGCACCCTGCTATGAGCTCTAAAATGGAAGGAGCAAAGAGATGCTCATCCCTAAAGGGCGCTTGCTCGTCCACAAAAAGTGAAAAGAAACACAGCAGGCGCAGGGGTAAATCAGCTCTGAAGGGCCACTTCTGCTGTTCCCATGCAAAGGAA
>NW_011252517.1:0-458 GCF_000146605.3 Meleagris gallopavo
CTGTAGGTAGTTGAAGACTGTGGCCTTCAAGATGAAGGTCTCACCCTGGATCACAGAAGATGGAAGTGTGAGCTCCACAAAAAAGGGCTTGAAAACAAGCAGACTGGAGGCTGAAGCTAGTCCAAAGCCATTACGTCCTGTGCAGAACATCCCAGCTTTCCATCTTGTGATAGTGTTAGGCACAGTGACAGTGACAGTCTGGTTTCCACTAGGACTGAAGAGAAGTAGACAGCAATAGAAGCATTTAATAGAATCTTGTCGTATGGAGCAACAGATGACCTAGTCTATGCCCTTGTCCCCAGTACACTCCATTCCCTGACCTCAGTCTAACAGCTAACGTCTGCTGAATTTGTAGCCCTTGGAATCAGGCAAAGAGCCATGGGACACATCATTCAGATGAAACAGACATGCCAATATGAGGAGGGCTGTTGTGACAATAATGCTTCCTACTTTATTAT
>NW_011252518.1:0-453 GCF_000146605.3 Meleagris gallopavo
CCCTTAGAGATGTATCAGTATATGCAGAAAGTCTGCAATGGCTTTGAATCCACTTTTTCTTCTCTGCATTAAAAGCACTACGTATATTTCAATCTACCTGTGCTTCATTAGCATGTCACAATCATTTCAGAAGCAAAAATTCCTGTCACAGTGTGCAAGGGCAGAAGAATCTGTATAAGAATATTTTGAGCTGCAATAAACAAAAGCACTGAAGCAAAATGAATGCCTGGGACAAACCAGCCATTGGTGCTACTATTGCCATGTGCTGAGAACGCCATAGCACAGAGCAGCATCCTCCACCCCAGCAGGATCCAGCAGCACACAGGCTGATCAGACATTGCTTTTAGTCTCACTGCAGCCTGGGGTTTACAAGTCCCCAATGGTTTTTCTAATTCCCTGAAAACAAAGTTTTTCTTTGTAACTTCTGTGGACTTAGGTAACCACAAGAATGAC
>NW_011252519.1:0-493 GCF_000146605.3 Meleagris gallopavo
TGATTCAGTGCTGTGACCCAGTGTAGTGATTAATTGATTGAACATTAAGGGTTCAAGTCTTACAACTCACTGTGCCAACTACCATCATTATTGACTTAAGAGCATGATGCAAGGTCAGTTCTGTGAGACCTCACATAGCACTGTTGAGTATTCGTTGTCTTTGCATATTGATGTTATTTCTTGTTAGAGTCTAGTTTCTCTTTATGGAAATTATAATCTTTCTGGTGCAAAGTTTCTTCATGTTTATAAATTACTAATGACATTATAGACTGGATAGTGCTTCAGTGTTATGTACTGATACTTGACAAGGATACCAGTGCATCCTTACTCTAATGAGCCAAACCCATACCTGTTAGCATTATTTGTCCACCTCTACTCTCACCATCAATGCGCACACAGCTGTTTTGAAGTACCGTTATTAGAGCTTGGAAATTTTAAAAATGAAAATTATCCATAAATTGGGATAATTTATTATCTTTATGAAACTGTTCTA
>NW_011252520.1:0-398 GCF_000146605.3 Meleagris gallopavo
ACGTGAGGACTCTCCGGACCCTACCAGACTCCACTGGGACATCTCCAGATCATCCCAGTGGCTCCTCAGAGCTCCTGGAGCCATCCTGGGAGCCTCCAGATCCTTCAAGGGACCCCCGCGGCCAACCTGGGGACCCCCGTCGAATGCCCCAAACCCTTCTAGGACATCTCCAGGTTTTTCTTGCAGGACTCCAGGGATGGAAAGGGGAGTTGTGGGAGGAAAAATAAGGTTAGTGAGGCTTCCATGCTGTGGAAAGGGAGTTTGGGGAGGACCTCAGGGGACGATGGGGTCGTCAATGTTGTTGAAAGAGATTCTGGGAGGAACTTAATGGGTTGTGTGGGGGAAAGAGGTGAACAGAGTCTCCATGAGGGCAGAAAGGACATCTGGGGGCGGAGGGA
>NW_011252521.1:0-503 GCF_000146605.3 Meleagris gallopavo
AACTCATTTCTTGTACAACTATTCCCTATGAAAGTCCAACCCCATTAAATGCAGCTTGGACAAGGCATGCGGAGTTTGGATGACTGTGTTCTACTGTTCATTCAATTGCATCACGTTTCCTTCTGTCTGTGAGAAAAAATAAAATAAATAAACAAACAAACAAACAAATAAATAAATGGAAAAATAGATCTTTCCTTGCCCATGTGCAGCTGGTTCTCTGAGGAATGCCAGGGGGAGTTATTTCAAAGGAGGTTTAACATTGAGCAGGTATCTGCAGAGGAGAAGAGTGATGTGAGGAAAAGTGAAGCAAGTCCCATGGGGCCAATGTGAGCAGAAATGGGGTGGGGAATCTGGAGGAGGACATTTGTCCACACAGTGACAGAGCAGAGCTCGCTAGGGGACATCCTGGGTCACTATCAGTTGCCAAGTGCTGGTTTAAATTCTTGTTTGCACCTAACTACACAGAAATGAATAACTGGACTTTGCAATACCTGTTTTTCACT
>NW_011252522.1:0-451 GCF_000146605.3 Meleagris gallopavo
TCCAGGAGGCTGAACAGCCCAGCTCTCCTTGCTTACAGGAGAGGGGTTCCATCCTTGGGTTCGTGTTAGTGGCTGTACTCTGGATGCACTCGCACAGCTCCATGTCTCCCTGCACTTGAGGACTCCACATCTGGACGCAGCACTGCAGCTGAGGCCTCACCAGCGCAGAGCAGAGGGATGGGGATCTCCTCCCTTGGCCCGCTGACTGCGCATCTTTGGATGCAGCCCAGGATACGGTTGGCTTTCTGGGCTGGAGGGGCCCACTGCTGGCTTGTGTCCAGCTCCCACCCTACCAGTACTCCCAGGCCTTATCGGAGCTAGGACTACGCTCAGTCCTTTCATCCCCTAGCATGTTTTGGTGGTGGCTGTTCCCTCATCCCAGCTACTGACCCTGCGCTTGGATTTGTGCCCACTGCTCAGCCTGTTGAGGTCTCTGTGGATTGGCATCCCG
>NW_011252523.1:0-451 GCF_000146605.3 Meleagris gallopavo
TATTTTGTTGAAGTTAAAGACATTTCACTCTTTGTCTTTATTTTTTTTGTCACCACTTCATGATGTGCATCAAATTTGGCAGCCAGCAGAAGAGAAGGCTCCGGGGAGACCTCCTGAGGGCAGCCTTCAGTATCACAAGGGGGCTGCAAAAGCAAGGGACAGAGTCTTTAGATGGGACATAAGGAAGAAGTCTGTTACAATAAGCGTGGCACTGGAACAGGGACACTGAGGGACCCTGGGGCTCTCTGGAGCCCTGAGCACTGGGTGTCAGGGCCTGGGGATGGAGGGGATGGAGGGGCACCATCCCCCTACCCTTTCCAGGGGGACCACTGCCACCCCCAGACCTTCCCTCGTGCTCTGAGGGCTGTGCAGAGGAGGTAGGGTCTCGAGCTGTCCTACGGATGGCCCAGGGTCACTGTGGAGATGGGACAGGGGCTGTGGCTGCTGCCCC
>NW_011252524.1:0-449 GCF_000146605.3 Meleagris gallopavo
CAACACATCCAGTCAGCTGTCACCATGCACTTTGGGTACACACACTGTCCTCTGTGCTTTCCCTTGCCATATCCACATGGATCAGCAGCAGTGACCGTCTGGAGACACAGTGACATCTGCACGAATGGGAGTGCACACGCTGAGGGCACTGAATCATTGCAGTTCCCCAAAAGGGCAGCCCGTGCTTTCCTGGGTTTTCCAGGGCAAGAGATTCAGAGTGAAGGAAGAGCTGAGCGCCGTGAGTGGAAGCTCTGAGGCTGTTGTACCGCCGAGAGCAGTTGTGTTGGAACACGCTCTGCTCACAGCTGTCGTGGTCTCCACCCTTTTGGCCCCATCTCGGGCACTACAAGGACTGCGGTGCTGCCACCTGGCAGCAGCTCAGCAACACACAGCCACTCAATCACTGACCTTTCTCGTTGTAATTTACCTAAGACAATCAGACAAAAAAA
>NW_011252525.1:0-489 GCF_000146605.3 Meleagris gallopavo
ACTGTTTTACAACCATAGCCTCTTAATTGTTTAATTACCCCCTTGTCAATTACCCCCTTTACTACTGGTCAATGTTCTGGTCATTTATTTGTCCTTGCATGAAGATCAGCTCGGAAGGAGGATGGAGGGGAGCATCCTGGAGCCTGCACGTGGCATCCTCACATTCCCACAGAGTGGGACAGCTCTGCTTTGTGTCAAGGCCCTGACTCCTTGCCAGTTTGTTAAATCTATTTTCACTCTTGCTGGTCGAATGAACAACTTCACAGTATGTTTCCTAGTTCAGAACACTGTACCCACCTTGTTTAAAACATTTAGAATCTATTGCAGCTTTATGAGAAGGTACTTGTTAGGCAATCCGGTAACTATGTTTCTAAAAATATGCTACTAACATGTATACGCTGTTCTTACATTCCACATCAGCTAATTCTAAAGTTGTGTTACAGCTTAATCTTTAGCTCAGTTGCCCCTTGTCAGTGATCAATGCAGAAA
>NW_011252526.1:0-491 GCF_000146605.3 Meleagris gallopavo
AACAGCAGCAGGAACACATAGCTTGCCTTAGTCAGACAGTCCAGCGAATGCACATCTGCAGGCAGAAATGTCTTTTACTCTGAATACTTTTGGGTTTCCATTCTAAATGTATGATGCCAATGATTCACCTCATAAAAACGTAACAGCTGTTTGTATAGGTTTTTTAAAACAGCCCCGGACATGATAGTTCAGGAAGCTAGTATGATTTGAAGAGTGCCAGAAAGCAGCAGCTACAGTCTAATGGGATTTGTGTTGGATGCAAATAACACCCTTCTGTCCATTACTGGAGCATAACAAAACAGAAAGAGCTCTGCACTTACGCGGATACAATCAGTGCTTTCTTGATTGTAGCTCTCGGAATTTTTTCCTAGCGTTTTCTTCCAGTATCAAATGGTCTCAAAAGAGCAGGTATTTTATATTGCTGAGAAGAGCAATGGATTAATCCGATGCTGAACAAATGACTTGTGCAAAACAGTTGTTCTTCTGTGTCT
>NW_011252527.1:0-509 GCF_000146605.3 Meleagris gallopavo
TGGGGCAGGTGGTTAGACCAAGCCGGGAGAGCCAGCTGGAGGGCTGGCACTTGGTCTCTAAGGGATGCTGCTCCTCGGGAAGGAGCAGCTTTTTGTCCCAATTCCGGGCCCAGCTGAGACAGCTGGCAAAGTCAGGAATTGGAGACACGAAAGCAAGTAAGATCAGGAAGAGATTCAGGCTGACCTTCATCCTGTTCTCTTCCACGGACCACTCTCAGCACACAAAGTGGCTGTCACCCAGAGCAGAGCTCCAGCAGTGACCACCAGGACGGAGCGACTGCCCCAAGTGTCTGAGCTGGGGAGGCTGCCAGCGTGACTTAGTAAAGACTGAAGTCCTGCCCCGCCCTGTGATGTCACAATGCCTTTCCCGGTGCGGGCGCAGCCGTGCACCCAGCTTGGGGCTGGGGGACCCTACCCCCAAATCCCACCTCCCTGTTCCACCTCCCCTTTTTCCCAACTCCGCCTCGCACTCTGTAATTTCATGAGCACACGAGGTCATAGAATCACAG
>NW_011252528.1:0-377 GCF_000146605.3 Meleagris gallopavo
ACCCTGATCAGGCGAGACGTACACCAGTTTCCCAAAGAACCGATCAAGATCATAGCTTCCGGGTATTGCATAAGGACGTCCCAGAGGTGGTGCAGGGTGTCAGGCAGACTGAAGGCCTTTTGCTCGGTGTGCGGGGACTGCTGCTTTGGGTCCTTTGGAACAACAGGCTTGCTGACAGGGACCCATTTGGGGTGTGGAGAAAGGCCAATCCAGAAGGGCCAGTTGGTGGGCAGCCTCTCCTCAGGACGCACAAGTTTTTGATCTCCATTTCCAGGACAGGTGTTTAGTCCAATCCAGCAGAGCCAGTTGGAGGTCTGTGTGTTGGTGTGAACCGGGCTCTGCTCTCGTGAAGACCTTGGTTTTATTTCCCGTTCGTT
>NW_011252529.1:0-452 GCF_000146605.3 Meleagris gallopavo
AAAATAATAATACCCACCGGATGCTAAAATAAGAAAAAACAACACACAATTGGAGATGTAACAAAAAAAACAATCTAACTTGTATTATATTTCTTTTGCTACACAAGCCACTAACTGAATTACATGTGGATAATATACAAATTCGTCATTTAATAGCTTATCAGGTATTGTACTGAAAATATACATTGGCTTATATTCAGTTTTCATTTGAAATCACATCTTACATGTCCAGATTCCATCTGGAGATTGCTGGTTCCTCAACAGCTCATTACACCAAAAATGTTTCCTACAAGCAGCTTAATCAGACAGTGATTATCCAGTTCCCAAATACACCTCAAAGCATCACTATCTCCAGTAGACAAGTAAAACTCTGCCAAAGCTTAGATTTATAAAAATTGGACTTGAGACATAACCAAGATAGTAGCAATTATTTCCTTTACTACAGAAAGGAC
>NW_011252530.1:0-512 GCF_000146605.3 Meleagris gallopavo
GGGAGAGAAAGGAAAAGAGTGGATGCCTAGACTCCTTTAGATTTTCATGTGAAAAAATACTGGAGTCTAGTTGACAGTAAACCAGATTGATAGTAAAAGTAAGGTTATAGTAAAAGTACGAAATATAGTAAAAGTAAGAAATAGTATAAAAATATGTTTTTATTGCTAGTATTTTATGTCAGTGCTTAGATAAAAAATGTAGAAAAGCCAGACTTAATTAGAATACAACTTCAGAAAAACCTCTGTAGGAGGAAGACACCAAGCTAATGTAAAGATGCAGAATGAAAATGGTAAAGAACAGTAATAATAATAATTAAAAAAAATAGCAGAATAGAGATTATAAAAAAGGAAATGTATAAGATTTTAATTTTTTACTTAAATAGTTATTACTTACAGGAAGCTGATCAAAATAATTTCTTGATATCATAGACTGTTATGTCAATGCAATGGGACGAAAGTCGGATGCCATGACATAGCTTATATCTATATGTGAATACCACTCTACACCCCAA
>NW_011252531.1:0-472 GCF_000146605.3 Meleagris gallopavo
AATGGTTTTCAAGTGAGACGGGGGAGGTTTAGGTTGGTTATTAGGAGGCAGCTTTTCACGCACAGGGTGGTGACGCACTGGAATGTGTGCTTGAGAGTCACTTCCAGGATGATCTGCTCCATGATCCGTGACCAGCACAGAGGTGAGACTGACATGCTGGTAGTTCCCCGCGTCACACTTTCTATCCTTCCTAAGAGGTGTGCTGTCACCTTTTTCTTCCTCAGCAGGGACGTTGACCTGACTGCCTCGACTTGTGAAATACCATGGAGAGTGGCTCGGTGACTGCAGCGGTGAATTCCCTCGGAACTCTGGGACTCATCTCGTCAGGACCCAAAGACTCGTGGATGTTTGGGTCCTCAGGTGGTCCAGAACCTGATCTCCCATGGCAGTGTGGGAGTGGGAAGGGGTGTGTGGGACTGAGGAAGCAATGGTAGGTCCCCACCTCACCAAAGCAAAGATGAGGGCTGTGCAT
>NW_011252532.1:0-501 GCF_000146605.3 Meleagris gallopavo
CGTCCTCTTACAGGGGCAAGTGACATCAATTGTGGTGCTTCTTGTAGTTGATCAGGTTGGTCAGTTCCAATGCTCTCATCCTCCAGTTCAGCTCGGAGCCTGTCTCGTTCGATGATGAGAGTATCTAGCTCAGATTGGAGGGTGTCTTGTTGAGATTGAAGACTGTTGAGTTTGGATTGCAGGGAGTCTCTCTCAATTCGGAGGGCATCTCTCTCAGATTGGAGGCTGTTTCTCTCGACCAGGATACTCTCTCGCTCATTTTGCACTGTTTCCCTGAGACTCTCCTTTTCAATTTCACAAACTCTCTCCCTCTCCAGGATAGTATTGAATAAGGCCCGGTAAGCATTAGCCAGGCCCCAAATAATTTGGGCCTCCTCAGATCTTCCTGAGCCGCGACATTCCTGTCTCAAATATCTGTTTAAATTTTCAGGGTCTTTCAGGTGTTCTGGAGTAAAGTTCCATGACACCGAAGATTTCCATCTCTCTAAAGTCTCACCCACG
>NW_011252533.1:0-521 GCF_000146605.3 Meleagris gallopavo
ATGGTGGCACAACCGCAGCGCGGTGCCACCGTCATTGAAGAGGTGACGAGGAGGGGCACAGGGAGGGGGGCTGGGGACAGTCGGGGACATGTGGGGTCTGCATGGGTGTGACGTGGGGTCGCTGGTGTCACCGTGGTCTCCTCCAGCCTCTTTGGCGTCTCACGGGCAGTCCAGGAGTTTGGTCTGGCCAGGTTCAAAAGCAACGTGGCCAAGAGCACTAAAGGATTTGAATACGTGCTTGCAAGGAGGCTAGCAAGTATTGTCACCTTCAGTGGGCGATATTGGGTGTCACTGTCACCAGGTGTCACCGTCACTCAAGTGTCACCGTCACGCAGGGTCCACCCCACAGACCACACTGTTCCCACGGGGCGGGGGTGCCACCCCTTACTTTTGTAATGAAGGTTTATTTTTTGATAAGGAGGGATTGGGGGATGCCCCCCACCAGCCCCTCGCAAACTAAATAAAGGGACGAGAGGAGCAGCTGTGGGGCGTCCACGTCTCACAGTGGAGGGGGAACGTTT
>NW_011252534.1:0-384 GCF_000146605.3 Meleagris gallopavo
AATTTAAAGAATAGCACCATTTCTGCTGGGCGAAGTGTCATCTGTAAACCATATAAAGCTGCAGGATTATTATGGATGTAATTGAAGGGCAGCTGAAAAAAATCTGTTCCCTCTTGGACTATGAAGTCTTAACCATGTTTATATATTTTATCACAATGAACAGATTTCAAGACGAAGGACAGACTAGTATCTGCTTTTCTTCCTAGCCCCTTCTTCCTTTAGTCTCCACTCTTTCTTCATCTGAAACTGTTCAGAGACTCCCACCTAGGCACAGTCCCACCACCCGGGTTACCGTCCAACTCATCATCCAGTGATTACTGTACAGATAAACAGTTGATTGGCCTCTAACAATCATCAGATACATTTTTTATTAAGCTGCTCTTA
>NW_011252535.1:0-429 GCF_000146605.3 Meleagris gallopavo
AGGCACTTCTCTGCAGACAGCATTTAAAGGTATGGATATGCCTTAGCAAGCATACGTCTGAAACGGAAAGGCCATCTGCCAGTCACAGCCTTTGGGCCCTCCAGCCCTCTTCTTCGCTACCTCCCAGGCCGCAGGAGCTACAGCGGGATTCAAGCCCGCATTTCCAATAGAAGGTGTGGCTTGAAGCCAGAGGGGACGGGATTACCCTGCCACACACACACCCCTCCCAAAGGACGTGGGGCCTTGTCCTTCTATTTGTCTACACGGACAAAAGAATGGCTCTTGGGCATCAGCAAGCCCTGGAGCGCACAGGCACAAGGTGCAGGTCTACGGCTCTCTCATCTTCCCTGCTAACAACAGCATCTGTCCGGCTTGCCCTCCAGAAAGGGGGACAGAACCACTCCCCACGCACTCTCACACACGCCCCCC
>NW_011252536.1:0-482 GCF_000146605.3 Meleagris gallopavo
AAGATTATTTTCATTACCAATCTGGGGTCTTACCTGATGATCAGTGCCCGTCATTTGGATCCTAAGCAGGGTAGCCCACGTTGTCTGCAACATTCTCAGGGCACTGGGCCTACCATCTCAGGGTCTTTCATTCAGGTCTCGCAAGGTTTCATACAGTCTCTTTGTCCACCCCTGCAGGGACTGGGAGTCTGTCTTCAGGGCAGCCTTAAGAATACCATTATAACGTTCGATGAGGCCTGCCCCCGTTGGATTATATGGCAGGTGGAATCGCCATTCGATGTTATTTTCTTCTGCCCAGCGTTGTATCAGTGCACCAGTAAAATGAGTTCCTTGGTCGCTCTCAATGACTTGAGGTGTCCCGTAGGCAGACATCAGTTTGGTGAGTGCCTTGATGGTATATGCCTGGTTTGCTTTTCGGTACTGGATAAGCCTGCAGTAGCCCACTTGCAGTGTCAACACAGGTCAGGGCATATCTCGCCCCC
>NW_011252538.1:0-451 GCF_000146605.3 Meleagris gallopavo
CCTCTCCAGCACCTGCCCTGGGTCACTCATTTCTCAGGATCCTCCAGGGAGCGCAACGTTCCCCCGTTTCAACTCTCAGCACTGCTGCGCTCCTCGGGAGCGATGGCCACAGACAAAGCAGCCGTCAGTCAGCTGTAAGAGCATCCCGGTACTCTGCAAGAGGACAGAGTGCTCTGTTCTGACAGCTTCCCGCAGCAGCCCCGCACTGAAATGCTTTGCGCGCTTCCTTGGAGCAAGCTGCTGAGGACAGAGGCAGTCACATCAGCTGCCTCTGCGTTCGCTGGGAGATGTTTCTGTGTTCACCAGTGCTCAACACGAGAGAGGGGTTTCCCTTCTTTTAACATCTCTATTATACCTTTTTAACCGAGTAGAACTGTTTTCTAAAAACGTTCCCAGCGCTACCAATGATGATATTCAAAACATCCGTATCTATATGGAATACAGAGATTCC
>NW_011252539.1:0-413 GCF_000146605.3 Meleagris gallopavo
TGCATAGTTACCAGTTCCCTGAAAAATGATTGGTTGCCAAAAAAACAAAACAAACAAAAAACTAAACAAAACAAAACAAAACAAAAACACCCACAAATGCTCATAAATTAAAGAAACACATATGGTCATTAAATATTGTCCAGTTTTTAAACTTGGCTAGTGATGAAATAGTGATGATTTGATTTGATGAGCTTGGATCATGCAAAATAAGCTGATTCTTTTTAAAGAATGCTGTCTTCTTACAGTCTTGACAATGCATTGTACTTTGTATATATTAATTTTGCCAGTTCAGATAAGAAATGATTGAATTGACCAATATAAAGAAGAACAACATTAAATAATTGCAATTCTTCTTCAGAAATGCATATGTATTCTCGTGTTACAGGTACAATCCTTTCTACTAAAGGTTTTTG
>NW_011252540.1:0-385 GCF_000146605.3 Meleagris gallopavo
AGTGGAATACAGGCTATTCTGCCTTGTGTCTGTCCCAGCTTCTAAGTAGGGAAGTTGTGATGCTGTTCTCTGTCATCAAGGACTGGTTGTAGTTGTTGAAACCAGTTGTTGACTGGTTGAAGAGTTCTTAGGAAAAAAAAAACAAACAGTACTAACCCTAGAAAAGATATTCTAAGTCAGTTATAGGTATTACATGTGAACTGATACTCTAGAACAGTATCAACAGATTAGCAGACTTTGTTACAAGAGGAAGTTAAAAGGCAGCTTGAAGATTTGAGTCAAGAGTAGTCTTACATAGTGCCTTTCTTCCTGCAGAACTAGTATTACTGCAGTTGTTTTTTCTATGCAGGGAGGATTTTTCAGGCTGCCTCAAATTATTTGTAAA
>NW_011252541.1:0-467 GCF_000146605.3 Meleagris gallopavo
CCGGTAGCTACCCTTCCCTCCTCCTTGGCATGACTGCCAGTGCTTTGCCTTCCTCCAGAGAGGTGTTTTGTTCCGACTGGCAGCCACAGACTCCTTCTGGGCTGGCGACCCTGCAGGTGCATGTGTGGTGGAGGCAGCAGCATGCCCAGTAGCTACCCTTTCCTCCTCCCGGGCACGGATGCCAAGATTTTGGCCTCCTGCACACTCGGTGGTCATCTGTGCTTTGCCATGACCTTGTATTTTTTTGCATTTTCATGTTGCTGCAGAGGCTGCTGCTGCTGCATGGGTTGATGTTGGTTTCCTCGGTTTGTTTCCATGTTGTTTTTCTGTGGTTTCTGCCTTGGTTTCCTGCTCCTTCTGCATTGCAATGCATTTGGTATTTTTCCAGGGTTGTTTTTATTTTTTCCTTTTTTTTCTTATTCTTGGAACTGCTTTTTCCTTTCCTGTAGCGTATTCCCTCTGTTTGT
>NW_011252542.1:0-489 GCF_000146605.3 Meleagris gallopavo
TAACAAAGCTCAAACCAAACTGTTAGTCACTTACTAAGGATGTGTATCAGCAGCAGGGTGTCTTGACGTCAAGGTGGAAAGGCTCTTTGTGCAGATGTGAGCTCAAGAGGCATCCCTGCTTGAGGGGAGGGCTCGTCCCGCAGCCCGCTGCTGTGCAGAAGAGCTTCAGAGGTGCTTGTGCTGCTGACTATTTTGGGGGTAATTAAGGTGATTGACTCACTGCCATACCTTGTTTTTAGGCACACGCTCCCTTGGCCCTCAGCTGCTGAGCCGGGGCTCTGCTGTCAATTCTTTCATCCCCCCGTTTCGAGGTGGTTTTGTGATCATTGATCTGATGTAGTCAGGGTGTTACTGGGAGCGTTGCTCACTGCCTTGCCGTGCCAGGCCAAGGGAGGAAGGTGGGGAGAGAGAAAGAAAGGGAGAGGAGGGAGCACACCTCCCCTGCCATTCTCTTGTCCCTGCAGGCTCCAGCTGAACATCTGCCTTTCA
>NW_011252543.1:0-503 GCF_000146605.3 Meleagris gallopavo
GACTGCCATTGCTTCCTCAGTCCCACAGACCCCTTCCCATCCCACACTGCCATGGGAGATCAGGTTCTGGACCACCTGAGGACCCAAACATCCAGGAGTCCTTGGGTCCTGACGAGATGAGTCCCAGAGTTCCGAGGGAATTCACCGCTGCAGTCACCGAGCCACTCTCCATGGTATTTCACAAGTCCGAGGCAGTCAGGTCAAGTCCCTGCTGAGGAGAAAAAAGGTGACAGCACACCTCTTAGGAAGGATAGAAAGTGTGACGCGGGGAACTACCAGCATGTCAGTCTCACCTCTGTGCTGGTCACGGATCATGGAGCAGATCATCCTGGAAGTGACTCTCAAGCACACATTCCAGTGCGTCACCTCCCCTGTGTGTGAAAAGCTGCCTCTAGACACTAACTCCCCTGTCTCACTTCAAAACCATTTCCCCTGTCCTATCGCTATCCACCCTCCTAAACAGCCGTTGCCCCCTCCTGCTTATGCGCTCCCTTTGAGTCGTT
>NW_011252544.1:0-538 GCF_000146605.3 Meleagris gallopavo
ATTAACTAAAAAATACCATTCGACGAAATTTTCACCGAGGGATTCTCTATTTTTCAAGCACTAAGACAATTCCAAAACTTCTCGTCGTTATATTGATATAGCTCCAACAGCTATGGACAAAGCGGTCGAATAATTAAGCTTAGTTGATTGGCTTAAAGAGACTTTGAGTCATTAGACTTGATTGGTCTCTCAGTCAAATAATTTCGTTTAAAGATGTTGAGGTGCTGGCTTAGACCATTCATGGACAACTAACAAGTGCCACAGAAGAAGAAGCTGATGTCGTATTATCAACACCGTTCTCGAGGTAAGACATTGTACATCGTCGCGTACTTCGTGACCACCAGATACTATCGATCCATCCTGAACATTGGTATCAAGACATTTAGGTATGCAACATAGGAAACAAGCCGGAAGCTTGGAGTAACGAAAGCGAAGCAAAGGTTCTTATAATATGGTTTGGAAGGTGAAGAAATTGTACTTCATCTACATCAAACCTGCCTTAAACACCTGTGAGATATGCGGGAAACGAGAACAGGGG
>NW_011252545.1:0-351 GCF_000146605.3 Meleagris gallopavo
TTTTGGGAGAAAACTGGTATTTGTGGTGGAAAATGTCGTATTTTTGTGATAAAACTGTCACTTGTTGGAGAAAATAACCATATTTTTGGGGAGAAAACTGCCATTTCTGAGAGTTAAATGCCGTATTTCCAGGAGAAAACTGGTATTTCTGGTAGAAAACGCTGATTTTGTTGTGAGAGAACTGGTATTTCTGTTCCAAAATGTCATATTTCATGGAGAAATCTGCTATTTCTGGAAGAAAACGTGATATTTCTGGGGAGAATACTGCAATTTCTGGGTGAAAAATGGCGTATTTTGGGGGGATAATCTCCACTTTCTTGGAGAAAAATGTCCTACGTTCGGAGGGAAAAC
>NW_011252546.1:0-515 GCF_000146605.3 Meleagris gallopavo
ATTAACCAATCTATTATTGAGTGGTTCTCATTGCTATACTGGATGGCAGCGTATAGTCTCTGCCTGACAGCAGGATGTAATGGTATGGTGGCCAGCTTTGACATTTCCGGCCCATTAACCATAACACTTTCTGCTCCTGAATCCCATAACCTGAGCAGCCATGCAGGTATACTCTCTCTCGGCCTCTGCCAAAATCGCTGCACCAGGTCCATTAGTAGGAGTGTATGGTCTGGCTGTCACATGCAAATACGTTTTGGCAGGGGGCCATTGGTCAGGGGGCACCCCTGCCGGTCTATCTTGCACCTTTTTCGTTTTTTGAGTTATAATAGGACGGAGTTGCAGGGGATCCGCCATGACTGGAACCTCTAGGTCTGATTGGAACTCCCGTTTTCCTCTTGAACCAGTCCGCTACTTCAGAGATATGACTGTCGTCTATTGAAATACTACGCACCTGGCCTAGAGACTGTAAAACTGTTTTTTTCCCTATCAATACATTAAGTTCTTGCTCCAATTTG
>NW_011252547.1:0-448 GCF_000146605.3 Meleagris gallopavo
GGTTATTGGGTGGGATGTGGGGTTATGGGGTGGGATGTGGGCTTATGGGGTGGGATGTGGGGTTGTGGGCAGGATGTGGGGTTATGGGGGGATGTGAGGTTACGGGGCAGGTTATGGGGCTGACTCCAATGACGTCACGACAAGGAGGCGGAGCCAAAGGATTTATTGGACACCGATGGGGGGACAGAGGAAGGGCTTGGCTTGGATCCGAGGGGGCGTGGCTACAGGCAAGAGGCGTGTCCCAGCGCAGGATGTAGACCCGCCCCCCTTCGTCACCCACAGCCAAATCCAGGTGCGGCGTTGGGTGAGGGGTGTGGCCTCGGCGCCATGGCGGTGATGGGGGCGAGCAACGGTAATGGGAGAGCTGCCAGAAGTGGAGGGGCGGGCGTTAGCGGGGACACGCCCACTTCCGGTCGAATGACCACGCCTGCTCTCTTAGCTCCGCCCA
>NW_011252548.1:0-528 GCF_000146605.3 Meleagris gallopavo
ACCCATTAGTGACAGGTCAGGCAGGCAGCCATGAAGAAGCTCACAGAAGCCTGCAAACTGCCAAAAAAGACTTCAGGGCTGTCGGGCTGTTGGTTGAGGGAGTGGGAGCACAACTGATAACTGCTTCTATCCTTTCTGGGGCGGTGAGGGACACGGAGTGTCCAGGTAACGGATAAGCGGCTGAGAGGCTGGTGCCGCCACAGGAACTTTGGGCTTTTCGACCATGGGGCGATTTACTTGCACCCGGTCTAATGGCTGCAGGCCTGTGTCATTTGTCTCTAAGAAGGAAATGGACCCTAGCCCAAGAGCTAGCGGGGCTCATTGAGGGGGCTTGCAACTAGGTAGGAAGCGGGAAGGGGATGCAGTGAGGCTCGCTAGGGTAGAGCAAGTAGTCTGGGGTTTTATACTAGCTCCGATGGGGAAGAGAGCCAAGTGCAGCGGGACAAAGGAACACTTAGGATTGCTGTCACGCCAGGAGGCTGTGGGGAAAAACCTCCAAACTGTCCCGTAGGATGCTGTAGGATCTTC
>NW_011252549.1:0-460 GCF_000146605.3 Meleagris gallopavo
TCTCCAACCCCACGGGCACAATTTCTAGATGACCATTCCTGCTCTCTTGTTTAGATGGGACTGGTGTGTCCTTGATCAGCCAGGAGAACTTCTTCAGTGGCATCACCGATTGCCCACTGCGCAAGTCTCCAGAGCCCAATTTGACAGCTTTGGGCTGCAACAATGCAGACTTGGGGGAAACGATCTTGGAGAAATGACTTCTAAAACCTGCCTTTTCTACAGATCACAGCAGAACGAGTCTGCCTGCGCCAGCGGAAGAGCTGCCTGCATGGAACTGCAGACGCAGTCGGCTGTGGTGGAGTTCATCATCAACCACACGGACGTCCTCTTCCGCTCCGAATCCGGATCCGCATCGCAGATGGAGCAGGTGAGTGTCTTCCTGCATGAGCTTGATCTTGATCAGACACCTTGATCAAATGCAGGCCTTCTCCAACACCTTTGAGCTACGCTTCTACTATCG
>NW_011252550.1:0-493 GCF_000146605.3 Meleagris gallopavo
TGCAGATCCTATGTCACTCGTCTTGGCTTGGAGAGACTTTTGGAAATGATCCACCCCAACCCAGTGTATGTTGCAAGCTCACCCAGGTGGGGTTTCTCTGCTGGATCACCTGGGAACAAGTGCTTGGCACTCCCCGGTCCAAGCCTGTGTGCGTCCCCTCTTCCTGACAGCACTACTTGATGACTGCGGAGAAGTAAAGGTGAGCCGGTGTTGGAAATGGGGAAGAAAGCCAAGCTGGAGAAGCATGGAAAGGTGATGATCATGTGGAGTGTGTTCAGTGTGCGTTCCCTGGGATGATCAGAGGCCCAGTGCTCCGGCCCTGTGGGGACAGTGTGACGTCACGACGCAGAGTCTGAGAGACCACGGTTTTCTTAGCTGCAAGGCAAAAACGTTCTGTCGGTGGGGATGAAAGAGCAGCCTTCCAGTACCTAAAAAAGAGGATGGGGTTGCAGGAGGAGGTCATCTTGCCTTGCTTGCGTCCTGAACAGCTGCC
>NW_011252551.1:0-345 GCF_000146605.3 Meleagris gallopavo
CAAGGACTCCTGGATGTTTGGGTCCTCAGGTGGTCCAGAACCTGATCTCCCATGGCAGTGTGGGATGGGAAGGGGTCTGTGGGACTGAGGAAGCAATGGCAGTCCCCACCTCACCAAACCAAAGATGAGGGCTGTGCATAATGAGCAGTTCTCAGACAAGATGGAAGCAAAAAACGGTGTTGGGTACCTGAGCCTTCTCTGGTGGTAAGCAACATCGTGCACAGAGTGCAGCCATGTGCTCCGAGCAAGGAGCACAGGTTTGTGCAAGAGGCCCGGATGCAGGGCAGTGTCTTCATGACTGTATTGTGTCCAACAGGTGGCAGCAGAGCTGCGGTGCTCCCAAGT
>NW_011252552.1:0-498 GCF_000146605.3 Meleagris gallopavo
CACACTTCCACGCTGCAACCGTTTGGGCACAGGACAACAAACGCAGAGACCACTCTCCAGTAGGGACAGCGGTGTCACTTACCCTGCTCCAGGGATCAGGGCACAGCCGAATGCAGCAACTCAGGGGGCGCCACAAGGCCAACAGATCTAGTGAGGACTGGGCACATCTTGAAGGACTGAAGAGATCTTCGTGTCTAATAACGTCCACACCTTACCAAGGAACAGGACACGTTCAACTCGGGCAGCCCAAAAACGCCTACAGAATGTGATGGTGGAGGCGCCAATCCTAGAAAGAAAGAAGAAAGCTTCACATACAGCACTGAACAATATCGCGGAAAAAAGAATACTAGTGAATCGAGAAACCCCAAGTCATGGACAGCACTCAGCACAAGCCTGTTTGGGAGCCTACCTCTTCTTTGGGCATCACACGTGGTCAGAAGGGTGCATTTGGATCCAGGAAACTCCAACGAAGCGCCAACGGGCAACATGGAAAAAAAA
>NW_011252553.1:0-308 GCF_000146605.3 Meleagris gallopavo
TGGCGCCCACACCCCTCACTCACCCCGGTAGAGATGGGGCCGCAGTCGGGGCTGGAGCCGTTGTGTGGGGCAGGGGGCAGCTGGGGGGGCACAGAGGGGGCGGGGCCTCAGCGGTGGGGCGGGGATAAAAACGGAGGAGCGCCGGGGCCAATCGCGGGGCGGGGCGCAGGAAGGGGGTGGGGCCAAAATAGAGGGGGCGGGGCTTCAGCACGGGTGGGGACGAAGCAGGGGGGCGGGGGCGTTCACAACGGGGGGTGGGGGCTAGAACAGGGGCGGGGCCTCAGCATAGGGGGCGGGGCCGCGTATAG
>NW_011252554.1:0-506 GCF_000146605.3 Meleagris gallopavo
CAATCTGTGATATTGGAATTTGACTTTTCAGCAAGCTGAATTTGACAAATGTGGAGTAACTGAGGAACTGGATTGGGTTTGCCTTGACATTGCTTCTAGTTAAGATCTAGAAATAATTGTAGAGTTTGTAGCTATTGATTTTCTTTTCAAATTTTTAGCTAGAATTCATATGAATCTCTGCTTAAGGCTAGTGTATCCTGGGCTGCATTAGGCAAAGTACTGCCAGCTAGGTGAGGGTAGTGACCCTTCCTATCTACTCAGCACTGGAAAAGACCACACCTCAAGTCTGAATCCAGTGCTGGGCTCTCAGAACAAGAGGGACATAAAGCTGAGGTACAGCAAAGGGCCATGAAGATGATCAAGGAATTGGAAGCACCTCTTCTGTGAGGGTAGGCTGGGAAGAGAAGGGACCATTAAGCTTAGAGAAGAGAAGGCTCAGAGGGCATTTTACCAAGTCTACAATTATCTAAAGGGAGAAGTGTCAAGAGGATAGAGCTAGGCTCTTT
>NW_011252555.1:0-484 GCF_000146605.3 Meleagris gallopavo
GAAATAATCAGAAAGAGAGAAAAAAGCTACTTAAAGCTATAAAAAAGCCACATTTAAGTATGAAACAGGCATGAGGAAAAAGCTAGGGAACAAATGAACTGCTTGCCTTGTAGTTGCCTCAGTCCAACTTTGGAAAGAAAAGCATGAAAATGGATCAGCTCAGGCATGAAATTGTCTCCCCACCATTCATACAAGAAGGACAGAACTACAAGTGTTTTCTAAGTCACGTCAGATCCGGTTAAAAGTGCACAGCAAGAAGTTAAGAGTTTTGCAGCAAATGACTAACACAGCACTACTGCAGAAACTTTAATGCTCAGGGGATGAACGTAGCAGGCATCCCAGACCACAGACACTGCCTGACCTGCCTGCTCATAGCTTCTTACAGATACACCCACCTATGAAGCACGTAGCCAGGCCACCCTGCCAGCAGGAAACTACCAGAAGAATTCTGGTTTCCCCAAGTGAGATGCATTTTTTCATGCCC
>NW_011252556.1:0-523 GCF_000146605.3 Meleagris gallopavo
CTTGGGAAGAATATAGGAATGTAGTCAGGGCCTGCAGGGATGCAATGAGGAAGGCTAAAGCCTGCCTGGAATTGAATCTGGCTAAAGCGATAAAGGATAATAAAAAAGGCTTCTTCAAGTATGTTAACAGCAAAAGGAAAACTAGGGAGAATGTGGGCCCCTTACTAAGTGAGGGAGGTTCTGGTAACGGGGATGCTGAGAAGGCAGATACTGAATGCCTTCTTTACTTCCGTCTTCAGTGGAAAGGCTCTCCCACAGGAATCCCACACCCTGGAGGTTAGTGAGAGGGTCTGGGGAATGGGAGACTTCCCTTTAGTCAGGAAAGAGGACGTGCGTGAGCGCCTAGGCAGTACTAAGGTCCACAAGTCCATGGGACCTGATGGGGTGCATCCACGGGTGCTGAGGGAGCTTGGCGGAGGTCATTGCCGAACCGCTCTCCATCATTTTTGAGAGGTCTTGGATAGCAGGGGAGGTCCCTGAAGACTGGAGGATAGCCAATGTCACTCCGGTCTTCAAAAAGGGC
>NW_011252557.1:0-497 GCF_000146605.3 Meleagris gallopavo
ATATGCCGCTTAAACGCAGGACTCCATAAATACAGATAATTGCTGGCTTATCTACTGTAGGAAGGGTTCGATGTCTGCGTTTAGAAGACAATTTCTTTCTGTTTACAGAGGAGATCTTTCATGGCTGACATTATTCACACTGTTTTCCAAGAAACAGTAAAACAAATTCAAAAGACCGTGAGTTCACAATTCTGTCACATATGACATGAAACAAGAAATGCCACAGAAATGCTCAGATAGAACGGAAGTGGTTCCAAAATCCAGCAAGAACACTTCAGAATGTTCTAAAACCTTCCACAACTTGACGTATCTGCTGGGTATGTAGGAAATTAATGCCTTTCAACTATCAATCCTGGAGGCATTGCCGCCAGCTTACAGTCCAAGTAGTGAACCACAGTCCACGTATTGATGGCTACAGTTCTTCTGTTTGTAGAGTACAAGAGGGTGTTTGACTAGAGCTGACAAGATCATGGAGAATGGGAAATGTAAGTGCAGAA
>NW_011252558.1:0-485 GCF_000146605.3 Meleagris gallopavo
GCAGGTTGGGAAGAGCACAGACAAAACCCTGCACATGCAGATTTGCCGTGCAGTCACATTCCGATCCACTTTGGTGTAGAAATCAAGCATAAAGGGCAGGCATGGACAAGCATGGACAAGCATGGCACGCATGGAGAAACTCCAGGGGAAAATAGATGGTCTTTACAATGCGCGTAATGAGCCGGGTCTCTTGGGAGGGATATACGACTGGTGTCTGAGTCTGGAAGGATGCAACTAGGAAGGCTAAGGCCCAGACAGAACTAAATGTGGTGAGAGAGATCAAGGATAACATGAAAGTCTTCTTGAAGTATGTCATGGGGACAAGGAAGACAAGAGACAATGTGGATCCCCTGCTTGCTGAGGTGAGTGCCCTGGCCTTGTGGATGCTATGCCCAAGTAGTGGGAAGGAAGAAGTTCATTGGAAGTAGTGAACATGGAATCACCAAAGGAGAAATCATGCTTGAGCAACCTCACAGGATTCCGCG
>NW_011252559.1:0-444 GCF_000146605.3 Meleagris gallopavo
GATCCCAGAGATTCGCTTTCCTCGCAGCCTTCCGAGCGGGAGGAGACATCTCACACGGACACTGTGGGCAGGATCGCCCGAAGGAAGGGAAGAGGAACGTAGAGGGGACATGGGCTGAGTTGAGGAAGCGGGACGTCGGATTGGACTGCGTCGAGTTTGCGAACAGAAAGAGGAACCCAGAATGGTGGGGTTGGAAGGTCACCAAGTCCACCAGCCCTGCCAAAACAGGTTCCCAGCAGTGGGTCACCAGCTGTCACCTGTATTTGTACCACTTCTGAGCGGATGTCCCGTGCTGCCTTGGGAATGGAATGTTATTTCTGCATTAGATATTACAAAGGGCAATTGGTTTGGTTGGAAATATCCAAATAATTCTCGAGGACGGTTGCTGCGATAAAGCAGATTCGATTCGCAATTGCAACGTCGGGCCTCCTGCAAGCAGGAGAG
>NW_011252560.1:0-496 GCF_000146605.3 Meleagris gallopavo
GGACTTCACACAGCTTTAAGTACCACCATTTAGACACAGACTCATATCGCTGCACAGCCACCAACGGCCGCTGTCGGCCTCTCTATTCCTTCCATAGAGCACTGCCATCAGTCCCTCTTTGCACTCAAGACTCTCCTGTTTTCTCAGGTATCTCCTTTGTTGCACTACGGGAATGGTATTGCCATGAGCTACCGCAACCACCGCCAACCAAACCAAAACAAAAAGAACTTTCAAAAAGACCCCCAAAAAACCCCACTCTGTTTGCCATGATGAAAATGCATGTGCAAAAGCACAGCACTCACCCATAGCAAACAAAGCATCCAGCAGGTCTGCTGACATCTCAGATTTAATGCAGTGCCCCAGGATACATCAAAGGCTGGACGAAGAGTCCATGATATAAAGACAGTGATAATTGGCATCAAAAAATATTTGACTCCGTAATGCTGACATTTGGGATGTGGGAGAAAAAAAGAGACAAAAAGAGGATACGGGTAAG
>NW_011252561.1:0-317 GCF_000146605.3 Meleagris gallopavo
AAAGGGATGTCCTTTATTTGTCTCAGAAATGTTCCTGTGCCATCTCTGCAAACAGTAGTCAGGAAAATGTTTGTTTCCAAATTATTTGTACAGACTTCTGTTTTAGCAGCTGAACTTATAAAACAAGGAAATACTGTCTGACATCTTTCGGGTCTTCCTGAGGTCATAAGCACACAAAAAAAACCAAATACACATGATCCATTCTTTGTATTTGTCTGACCATTTTCGTTCTCAGTTACTTTCTATAATAGCAGAAAGGAAAGTAAACTTAACTTAAAGTTTAGTTTTACTAGCAACTGAAGTTATTATGTTACTTT
>NW_011252562.1:0-413 GCF_000146605.3 Meleagris gallopavo
ATGTCCGGAGAGATGAACTCTGCTGTGCAGAGCTGTGGCTGCAGAGGAGCAGCTCGTGGCTTGTCCCTAGGGCTCAGAAGGCGGAGGCTGAGCTGGGTGGGAGGGGAGCACAGGTGATTTGCTCACAGGAAGACATCTGCACTGCAGGGAGAGATGTTGGGCAGCCCAAATTCGCCCTGCACAGCCTTTGTGTCGCGACTTCGCTCCCTGTCTCTGCCCCATCTCTGCACCCTGGAGCTGTGCCTTGCAGCAGCTGCTTCCCGCATCTCCTTCTTGTGTCATCCATAGACCTCATCATACCTCTGTGCCACCAGCTGCGCCCTGCAGACCCTGCTCTGACTGCAGAGCAGTACTTAGGAGCATCTCCTGTCTGCAGGAACCGTGCAACAGCTCAGACACAGCCCGATGTGGCC
>NW_011252563.1:0-514 GCF_000146605.3 Meleagris gallopavo
GACAAGGTCAAGAAAATAGTTGTTGGTTTGAATCCAGCGTAGTACTTGTCCGTGCTGTAAAAAGACCATGATCTGTCAGAGGCAGAATGCGGGATTTAAACCTCTTTAACCACCACGGCAGATCCTGAAACAAATAAGCATGATGTGGGCAGGCTGACCACTATGAAGTTCAGCACGTTCCCTGCCGGATTTTGGAAATTCTGTCAATTCCTCGCTGTATTCCACTCCTGACCCACACTAGGGAAGAGAGCTACAGTTGTGCTGTTCTGAATTCACTGCAGGAATTTCAAATCATTGCAACAAATAAACAGCTTTCTGTACAGGAACACTGTTCTACTGTAAATTAAAGCTGTATATAGAATGTCCGCTTAAAATTTCATTACCGTGTGTATGCCTACGGCTGTACTGCTCAGTGTAGGCAGGGAGGTGGTGATGGTTTTTTCTGGTTAACTAAGAGATTTTGCCATTTCACTGTCTTATGGCGGACCTACTTCTCAACTTTGATTCTATTCTA
>NW_011252564.1:0-396 GCF_000146605.3 Meleagris gallopavo
CCATTCTATGATTCTTTGATTCTGTGTATCCTAGGCTGCACTGGGCAAAGCATCAACAGCAGTCAAGAGAAGTGATCCTTTCTCTCTGCTAAATCAGCAGTGAGACCACGCCTGGACTACTGAGTCTAATTCTAGACATGTAGTACAAGTGAGACGTGGACATGCAGGAAGAATCCAATAGAGGGTCACAAAGATGATGAAGGAACTGGAACATCTTTCCTATGAAGTGCTGCGGCAGCTAAAGCTGAAGAAGTGAAGCCTCGAGGGGGGCTCTTCAACAACGCGTACAAATACCCGAAGGGAGGATGTAACGAAGACAGAGCTGCTCTGTTTTCAGCGGTGCCCCGGAGAAAAGAAAGGAGGCAATGGGCGACAAACTGGAGCGCAGGAGGTTGC
>NW_011252565.1:0-314 GCF_000146605.3 Meleagris gallopavo
AAAAATGCAGGCATTTGCTTTTTGAAAGAGCCCATTTCTGCTTGTTTTCTTCATTCCTGTCTTTCTGATCCCTCTGATGTAGGTATGTTGTCAGAAGAAAAGTTGTAGAAAGAATGGAAGTGACTTGGACTTGTATTTGTAGTTAAATGGATTCTAGTTGTAAAATGTGCTGTAGCTGGAAGATGCATCAGTGTGGAACACAAATTAGGGAAGTTATGGGTGGTTGATGAAATCTGGAGGTGTCTCTTGTTTTGTTTAAGAGCTTATGGAGAGTTGTTAGCTTCAGGGGTGACGCCAAGACACCCTCCTCCTGA
>NW_011252566.1:0-498 GCF_000146605.3 Meleagris gallopavo
AGCGTGACAGGAGGCCTTGCTTTTCTGATGGCAGAACGTGCTGAGCTGTGCTGTGGGTGGAAAGGCCTGTCTGCTGAGGATTGTCCCTTTGTTTGCTGCTGTTTCCACCAGGATTTTGTGGGTTTGGTTCTACGCTTGGTTGACCTATGTGGCACTGTAGCCTGATTCTATACTGTGAGAGCATACAGAGTTGAAGGAGAAGAATTTACTTGCCCGTGGCTAATTTTTGTGTCTGGTTCCTCAACTGGCTGCTCCCTATGCTACCTGCAGTAAAAAATAGAAATACATGGTTTGATTTCCCAAGAAAGGAATGTTATTAAGTGCCAGCTCTTCTCATGTCTAGGAAGAGCAAAGTTGTGCACCTCCTCTCAGAATTTGCTCTTCCAGAATCAGGAGGAAATGTAGGAGCCCTGCTGATTTGAATTCAGCAGTTGGTTCTGTTTCCTTTCCGAGTGCATAACAACCTGAGCGTGTTAATCAAGTGACGTGGCTTTTTAG
>NW_011252567.1:0-502 GCF_000146605.3 Meleagris gallopavo
TGACACTTGCTGGTGACTTTTCTAGAGAAGCACAACTTAGTCCATCGAGCTCAAACAACCTTCTACGCAGCCTTCTACGAGAATGGAAAGCAAGGCAAATTTACTCTCCCATCGTTCACTGCTTGGGCAAGGAAGTTCTTTCAATGTGAAGACTCGGAAACAACTCTTTTGAGATGCAAGTCAAAATTCAGTATTAGACTAAGTTGCCAAAAGACTTGATGACTGAATTGTTCAGGATCTCTAAATCAAAACTACAAGAGCTCATAATTTACAAGTAGAGGCTGTGAGGCCTTTCAAAAACTCATATACACACATTCCTTGTCCAACACAGTAGGAGAATGTGGCCTCAACAGTTAGACCCAGAGCAAAGTCTTTTCATTTACTTCAGCCACATTCAACTTCAAGATCAATTTTAATCATAACAAGAACTTCTCAATCTACCATGCTGAGATTCTTTTCACTACGTAGATTCAAGTGCAATCTTTCCTAACGTCAAGACTGT
>NW_011252568.1:0-380 GCF_000146605.3 Meleagris gallopavo
AGTGATTGATTAATCAGTGCATCTCAGCAACCTCAAAACCTGATCGTCTTGCAAAAAATAAACAGAACGTGCCATCTCAAATAGCATATAATCAACCTATGGAATTTAATCCAGCAGGCAGTCCTGTGGCCAAATTCTGTGCTGGCAGCACAGTCTTTTATGACCACTAGGAACATTCCCAGTTACAGAGCTGCCACAACTTGGGCACAAAATATACAGACCCACCTGGGAGAACAGAAAATAAAGAAGCAACTTAACCTCCCCTTATCCAGCTCCGCTCTCACATTTAGAAGTGAAACTACAAGTTCAAATGCCATGAAAAATGAGGGGATGAGATGCAGCAAGCACAGGGAGCAGGCAGGTAGGCACAGCAAAGCAGC
>NW_011252569.1:0-378 GCF_000146605.3 Meleagris gallopavo
GATAGGACATTTTCCCTAAATGCTATGGCAGTTCTGCTAAGAAATACTCCTTTCCTTCCCTAAATGGGACATATGCACCCACAAAGACCACGACTCCGAGAAATTCCTCCCAGTTCCTCCCAATTACACTCCATTACATTCCTCATCATGACACTTACTCCCAGACTTTTGGCATTTTACTGCGGAAAGACCATTTCGATCCAGAATATATGCCATTGGCCCCTCACAAAACACCGATTGCCTCACAAAGATGTGGCACATCCCACCAGAAAGACCATTGCTAGCCCCCAAAAGATGGCATTTACTCCCAGAAACACCAGCTTTCTCACACATTCCTCACCTTTTCCCCCCCACATAAGACCTTTTCTTCCCACGAAA
>NW_011252570.1:0-515 GCF_000146605.3 Meleagris gallopavo
ATAATAAATCACTTCAACTCCTAAAATTCCTAAAAAAAACCCTACTGCCTCAGGCATAGTTGCAATTTCTTTCAGACAGAGTCTGCAGCCCACTGCAGTTCTGTCTGTAGAACAAACGAAAACATCTCAGCTCGCTGCTGCTTCCTTACAGAGCGAGGGGCAGAAGCGACCTGTGGGGGAAAGGCCTCTAAAAGAAGTTAATCAGATTAAGAGCTGATCTCATTAAGGGATTCAAAAGCAGGATTTAAGGGCAGAGGAAAACAAAAACGTCAGATCAGAGCTGAAGTGAAACACAAACTTTACCCACAAACCCAAAGTACCCTTTACATCCTGTCCATACTCACCACAGGATCTTTTACTATATCTGCAAGAGTGATTATATTGGGACCGCCTCGCAAGTTTTCAAGATCTTGATTTCACGCTTGATTTTCTTCTTTTTAACAGGCTGAAGAATAAAACACCAAAGCATAAAGACAAAGTAGGCCCATAAAGTGAGGCAAACAGACACGACAGAT
>NW_011252571.1:0-449 GCF_000146605.3 Meleagris gallopavo
GCAGCTATTTCAAGGGAAAAATCAGCAGAGGACAAACACCACAACCGAGACGGCTCCGGCAGTTTTATAAACTTGCCACACTTGCACTATTGTCTTGCCAAAGAGGAACAAAATAATCTGCTCACTTCCTGTAACCTATTGCCTGGAGACCCAATCCTTGGCTCACTAGCAGTGCCACCTTCCTTTAACTTGGTGAAGACGAGAACACCACTTTGTCTTTGGGTGACAAAATCCAGGCAGATGGGGAAACAATGCTCCTGCATGTTTGTGACGCCAGATCGGATTCTGTCGCTACTATGACTTTCACGGCCATCTCGATGCCCGTACCAAGAAAGAAGCTTTTAGGGCAGCTTTTCAGTGACACCAATAGAGTCGCAAGGATTCTCTCTCTCTTGAAAAGCAGGAGAGCTCATCTGCAGCTCACTCTGCTGGATCAAGTCAGGGAACAA
>NW_011252572.1:0-468 GCF_000146605.3 Meleagris gallopavo
CCTCTTGTAGGTGCCTTGCAAAGCTGTCTTGACAGTCTTGGCACGTTTGCTCTATTCTTAGAGCTTCCCGGGCTTCTGTGTCTTCTTGCCTTTAGCTTTTCCATGACAGGTGCAGCGTAGACACCGCTAAGCTGTTGCTTGTGCCTGAGCTAACTATAAGATAGTGGCTCAAACCTGAGAGTTAGGTGGTAGTGATGGGAAAATAGTTTCAGTGCCTGTTAATACCTATCAGGCTAGGTAGATCTGCCAAATATTAAGGGTAAATTGCCCAGTGAACCAGTGTAAGTAGCTTGAACTGATGGTTCTTGCCAGACTGGGGCTTCTGTCATAGACTCTCCTGTTAGCAGTCTCTGTGAGAGGTGCTCCTCTCTCCTGTCAACTCTAGAGAGGGGCACAGACCTGAGCTTGACTTGAGTCCATACTCCTCTGCTTATAAACGCCCAAACACACTGACAGAACGTAGGCGCT
>NW_011252573.1:0-513 GCF_000146605.3 Meleagris gallopavo
TGAGAAAGTGTGGGATGGATGAGTGGATAATGGTGTGGGCTGAGAACTGGTTTACTGGCTGAGCTCAGAGGGTGGTGATCAGCGGTGCAGGAGTGCAGTTGGAGAGCTGTGAGTGGCGGTGCTCCCTGGTTGGTGCTGGGTCTGGTTGTGAAAGGTAGGTTGTATTTTTGCAGTAGAAGCTTTTGGTATTTTCTGTATGTAGTATTGGCCTTTACTGAACTTATAACCCTCCTGTGAAATAGCTGTTTTCCTTCCACTAAGAAAGTTGCTGATCAGAGTAGAAAGTTAAAGATTTTGGGGGTGTTCTGACTGGGGTAGAATTGAGCTAGGCACAAAATAAGGCAAATATGCAGGGTGGAGAAAGAGAGCGTAGGACAGAACGCATATGCTCACTCTTGGAAATATGGCCCTCGTATCTCCATGGAGAAGTACAAAACATACCAAAAAACAACAGGTTGGTAATGGACCTTATATGGAAAAGCATCATAGCAACAGCGTCGGGGAGATTGTGAG
>NW_011252574.1:0-477 GCF_000146605.3 Meleagris gallopavo
TGCTCTTGGTCTGGCTCGTCAGGAATGAAATCGGGGCTATGTAGCATTTCCACCACAGCATGTTCTCTTAAATAACAGATGCCTTCTTCCATATCAGCCCATTTCTTTTTCTCAGGCATCAGATCATCTTTGAAGGGGTATCTTTCTTTTACAGCTAACAACATCTGCTTCCAGAGGGTAAAGGCCTGGTTCTGGCATGTACTAATACCTCTGTCAATGGCTGAGTCCCTAGCAATGCCACCCAGTTGGCGAGCTTCTCTACTATCCAGCCACACACTGTTGGCCCCATTGTCCCAACATCGAAGTAACCAAGTGGCAATAGGCTCATTTGGGTGACATGAAAAGTCTTTTCTCAGACTTCGAATTTCATTTCATTTTCAGAGATCGATCAACAATGGTAACGATATCTTGCTCACCTCTTACTCTTTCGGGACTTCTTGTTGCCCTCATTGGCGCCGGTGACCGTGGTCTTACTGA
>NW_011252575.1:0-424 GCF_000146605.3 Meleagris gallopavo
ACCAACCCCCTGCCAAAGCAGGTTCCCTACACCAGGTCGCACAGGTAGGCGTCCAAGCGAGACTTGAATATCTCCAGAGAAGGAGACTCCACAACCTCCCTGGGCAGCCTGTTCCAGTGCTCCGTCACCCTCACCGTGAAGAAGTTCTTACGCACATTCGTGCGAAACTTCCTGTGCTGCTAGCTTATGTCCGTTTCCCCTCGTCCTGTCTCCACGTACCACTGAAAAGAGACTGGCCTCACCACTATGGCCGCCAACACCTTAGATATTTATAAACCTGGATCAGGTCCCCTCTCAGTCGTCTTTTCTCAAGGCTAAACAGACCCAGTTCACTTAGCCTTTCTTCATAGGGCAGATGCTCCAGGCCCTTCACCATCTTTGTGGCCCTCCGATGGACTCTTTCCAAGAGATCCCTGTCTTTTTG
>NW_011252576.1:0-515 GCF_000146605.3 Meleagris gallopavo
TGGCAAAGCAAAGAATCCTAGCAAAGTAAAGAGAGAACAAAGCTCACCAGTGCTTAACAATGGAAAGAAAGAACCAAAATTTAACAGCAATGCAAGGCCAGCAGTACTAACAATAACCAAAGAGCAAACCAAAGCCAGGAAAAAACCCAGCCAAAGAAAAGAAAGAGTAAGTAATAAAAAGCCAAGGAGAGCAAAGCAAAATCACTTGAAATCCTCACAAACAAAGGGGAATACGCTCAGGAAAGGAAAAAGCAGTTCCAAGAATAGAAACAAAAGGGAAAATAAAACAACCCTGGAAAAAAACCCAATGCATTGCAATGCAGAAGGAGCAGGAAACCAAGGCAGAGACCACAGAAAAACAACATGGAAAACAAACCGAGGAAACCAACATCAACCCATGCAGCAGCAGCAGCCTCTGAAGCAACATGAAAATGCAAAAAAAATACAAAGGTCAATGGCAAAGCACAGATGACCACCGAGTGTGCAGGAGGCCTAAAATCTTGGCATCCGTGCCC
>NW_011252577.1:0-485 GCF_000146605.3 Meleagris gallopavo
CACCGCTTTCGCGTAGATCTGTGCATTGGGCTCAGCACCTCTCTCTGGCAAGAAAGGAGAAGCAAGAAGATATAACAAGAGTGCAATACTACTTCCAGTCTGCAAAATGGGCCACAACGCTAGCGCATCTCATCTGGAGTGTTCACGGTCACGGATCTGAGGATCGTGGGTGAACTGTGGGTTTGTATTTCAAATCTAGCACACGGAAGGTAACTGTAAATCCCGGGGATTAAGACCCCAAGCAACACGCAATGAGAACAGTCCCGGGAAGAACAGACAGAAAGCCTCGTTAGAAAGACAGTGCACCTAACCCAGATGCCTGTTGTGTGCCTGTACCTCTCATGGGTGTCATGTCATGGTCTGTAGCTCCCTCCTGCCTTTCTGCAAGGCTGCGCTTCAGAGGAAGGCCACTGGCATCAGCTTCTGACAGAAAGGAAACAAGAAAGACATGAAGAGCATCTCTTTGGAGGAAGACTTGAGCACAG
>NW_011252578.1:0-413 GCF_000146605.3 Meleagris gallopavo
GGGTGAGCCCTTAGAATGGGGTGAGTGATTCCTGCTTTCTTTCAGAGCTGTGAGCTCTGCTTTTCTGGAGGATCTGAAAGCTGGAATGGCTGTAATTAATAAGGGCTATGTGCTAATTGCATCCTTTGCGGTTGTTTTTTAAGGGCATTAGTGTGCATCCTTGTTGTGTTGTAAATTATGTTCTGCGTCTCTTCTGATTTCATTTTGCAGCCTGATGGAGTTGAAGGATTGCCTGGGCTCCTCCAGTCAGTGGTGTGAGATGTGTCCAGCAGGTAATGAACATCATGCACCCCATGTTGGTGCGCTGCTTGTATGCAGGTAGGTTTGCGATGTGATCCGACTCCCCATGCTGACCATCCACAGCTAGATCAAGTTGCTCAGAGTCTGAGCCAGGCTCACCTTGAAAGGGCCAG
>NW_011252579.1:0-392 GCF_000146605.3 Meleagris gallopavo
TCTTCTCTTCAGCTACACTTCAGCTCCTCTCCCTCAGTGTTAGCCACTCCTCTTCTGCTCTTCTGCTGTTCTTTCTCCCTTGTATCCTCCCTCACTCCTGCATCTGTACTCCTCTTCTGCTTTTCTTTCTTGCCCGTATCCTCTTTTTGCTCTTTTTTCTCCCCACATCCCGAATGCCAGCATTTACGGAGTCAAATATTTTTTGATGCCAACTATCACTGTCTTTATATCATGGACTCTTCGTCCAGTCCTTTGATGTATCCTGGGGCACTGCATTAAATCTGAGATGTCAGCAGACCTGCTGGATGCTTTGCTTGCCATGGGTGAGTGCTGTGCTTTTGCACATGCATTTTCATCGTGGCAAACAGAGTGGGGTTTTTTGGGGGTCTTTC
>NW_011252580.1:0-471 GCF_000146605.3 Meleagris gallopavo
CAGGTAGGTTTGCGATGTGATCCGACTGCCCCATGCTGACCATCCACAGCTAGATCAAGTTGCTCAGAGTCTGAGCCAGGCTCACCTTGAAAGGGCCAGCACATCCACCATGTCTCTGGCAACCTGTGCCACTGCCTCAGCACCCTCACTGTACAAGACATTTTCCTTAGATTTCACCTCCATTTTCCCTTGTTCTTTCCTTTAGGTATTGAAAGGCTGTTACCAGGTTCCCTTGGAGCCTTCACTTCTCCAGGCTGAACAGCCCAGCTCTCCTTGCTTACAGGACAGGGGTTTCCATCCTTGGGTTCGTGTTTGTGGCTGTACTCTGGATGCACTCGCACAGCTCCATGTCTCCCTGCACTGAGGACTCCGCATCTGGACGCAGCACTGCAGGTGAGGCCTGCCAGCGCAGAGCAGAGGGATGGGGATCTCCTCCCTTCGCCCGCTGACTGCGCATCTTGGATGCAGCCC
>NW_011252581.1:0-483 GCF_000146605.3 Meleagris gallopavo
CTCACTGTGGATCTAAAGGCTCGTTTCCCCGCATCCCCTCCTGTCCCGGTACGGGGATAGACGTTTCGCGGTCTTTTCTTGAAACGTACGATGTCAGGAGGCTCGGACCCAGCTCCGGGAGCTCCGCACGGGGGACAGGCGGGGTCGTGGGAAACGGCCCTTGGGGATTCCAGCTGCGGGGCAGCAGCTCAGCACAGCGGCGCTGATGATTCGAGCAAAGCGAGAACCAAAGGCGCACGCCTGACTCTGCCGGGCGCCAACACGGCTCGATCCATGGGATCAGTTCCCCTCTTTTGGGGCTGCGCGGCTCAGCCAGGAGCTGCTCCTGGACACCGGGCGGGTCACAGAATCCCCAGATTCACGGAATCGTGGGGCTTGGGAAGGGACCTTCCGAGAGATTCACCGAGTCCAACCCCCTGCCAAAGCAGGTTCCCCTACACCAGGTGGCACAAGTAGGCGTCCGGGCGGGTCTTGAATGTCTCC
>NW_011252582.1:0-483 GCF_000146605.3 Meleagris gallopavo
TGAAATTGGGAATAGTTTTGGGCTGAGAGTTTGTAAGCAGAAGGGAGCTCTTGGAGGTGTCAAAAGATTGTTTCTGCACCATTTAGTTCTATCTGTCTGATGCACACAGGAGCTGAGAGCTGCACTGCTTGAGCTGGTGGAACTTGGTTAAGTGAACTGGGAGGAGCAAGTTTCAGAACTTAGTCAGAATGCAGTAAAAAAGGGATAGTGTCACAGGCATTAAGATTCTGGCTTGCTATTTCTGCACTGAATTTGTTTCAATTTGATGTGGCTGTGATCTGAAAAGCGCTTGAAATGCAGCCACTGAGGCATTGTTGTGTAATTGACTTTCACACGTTGTAGATCCTAAAATATCCTGGAATGTAAAACTCAGCACTGGTTGAAGTCTACTGCTTGAATCAGGATCCTAGCATCTGTGCTCAGTGCTCTTTTCCCTGTAATGCTCCACATCAGTTCATCTTGGAAATTGTTAAGGAAATGGAC
>NW_011252583.1:0-501 GCF_000146605.3 Meleagris gallopavo
ATTGTGGAGCTGCTCTCTCTGTTTTTTAGCAGGGAACCCTGAGCGTACTTAAGGGTTGGTAGGTATTTGGACCTGGAAGCTGCTTCCTTCACTTCAGAGTGTGGGGGAGTATTGGTCCTTGGAATGGGGTAAGTGGTTTCTTTTTTTCTTTCAGGGCTGTGATCTTGTCTTTTTGGGGGATGGCAAGTGCACTGAAGGGCTGCTAGGTGTAAGAGCAGCATCTGAATCTGGAGACTGCTTCCTTTGGGGTGTGGGGTGAGCCCTTAGAATGGGGTGAGTGATTCCTGCTTTCTTTCAGAGCTGTGAGCTCTGCTTTTCTGGAGGATCTCAAGCTGGATGGCTGTCATTAATAGGGCTATGTGCTAATTGCATCCATGCGGTGTTTTTAAGGGCTATTGTGTGCATCCTTGTTGTGTTTTAAATTATGTTCTGCGTCTCTTCTGATTTCATTTTGCAGCCTGATGGAGTTGAAGGATTGCCTGGGCTCCTCCAGTCAGTGGT
>NW_011252584.1:0-344 GCF_000146605.3 Meleagris gallopavo
GAGGGGGCAACGGCTGTTTAGGAGGGTGGATAGCGATAGGACAAGGGGAAATGGTTTTCAAGTGAGACAGGGGAGGTTTAGGTTGGTTATTAGGAGGCAGCTTTTCACGCACAGGGTGGTGACGCACTGGAATGTGTGCTTGAGAGTCACTTCCAGGATGATCTGCTCCATGATCCGTGACCAGCACAGAGGTGAGACTGACATGCTGGTAGTTCCCCGCGTCACACTTTCTATCCTTCCTAAGAGGTGTGCTGTCACCTTTTTCTTCCTCCAGCAGGGACGTTGTACCTCGACTGCCTCGACTTCTGAATAGCATGGAGAGTGGCGTCGGTGACTGCAGCGGT
>NW_011252585.1:0-455 GCF_000146605.3 Meleagris gallopavo
CCAGCTGCACCAGCAGCACGGTGCAGCCAGAAAACTGCGCTGAGGAGGACATACAGATTGCCAGGCATATGGCCAGGCATGCCCATCACTCCAGCTTCTTCCTCAACTGTCTGCAGACCTGCAGTTGTCTGCTGGTGGGCACAGCTTTTTGCCCAAGCCCTGAAGATGGTTGTGATTCGCCACCTCACAACCGTAGCCTCTGAAGCCTGGAGCAAGAGGAATTGCCCCTGTGGCTGGATGACGTCCTGTGGCACTTCTGCTGCTGCCTGGAGTACACCTCAATTGCTTCCTTTTATGATATGAGAGGGTGATTTTTTTCCCCTGATTTGCAGCTCTAAAATGGGGAGGAAGTCTGCAGGCAATCCTTCAGAGCATCTAGAATATCAAGAAATCCTCTTAGACTGTTTCTTATTAGCGTCATAGGGCTACTGCTCTATGACGGTAGTGCTGTGCTG
>NW_011252586.1:0-513 GCF_000146605.3 Meleagris gallopavo
ATTGATTGATTTGTAGTCACCATCTGTATGCATGAATCTATAAATTTGGAAGAAGTATTGATAATCTTTTAGTTTTCAAAATACCGCTCTTTGCCCTCCTATTTTCAGATATATTTTAATATTTAAAGTGTATTAGATGAGGTGTTCTCAAGTGCCAGACTCAGCCTATTGCAATTCAGTAATGTTTGACTTTCTTTTACATTATGATAACTGAAAACAGAATTACAGTCTTATTACATACTCATATATTTTATTCACCAAAATTATGGCTATTAAGCAGTAAGATCTCTTTCAGGCTGTACTATTAAATATTTGCTCTCTTGTTTGCCCTTCATCTCTCATTCTAATATTGAATTATTATGTATCTTTCTTAATTCTTATTTATTTCTTTAGATTCAATCAGAATCATTTTATAATCAAAGTCATTTTTAAATTTGGTTTTTTGTCTTTTGGTCTTCTAAACCTAGTTAACGTTTTTGGTAGTGTCTTGAGGAACACATTGTGCCTGCTTAC
>NW_011252587.1:0-495 GCF_000146605.3 Meleagris gallopavo
ATTATTCTTTATTATTGTTCTCTGAAAGATATGTATATGGGACACTTACCCAGGGAACAATTCAAGTCTTCCTGTGTTGGAAAAATTATATGATATTTGATACATAAATGTAATAATGTAATAGGATTAAATTACACAGACATCTGCCAGAAATAGACAGGCCAAAGATGAAGGAAACAAGGAGGGAAATGAAACAGAAGACAGTGTGGTGAAAATGACTGCAACAGAGACTGGCACTTCCAGAAAAGCCCTGGTATGCACCTCTATCCTGGGGTCCAAGAAGGAAAAGTAGGTCCTGTTGAGATGTGGTCTACCCTTCCTGCAGTGCTGACTGTGCTGTGCTCTAAGTGGACCATAGCACAGCTGTCACATTTTGTGCTGATAGCTAGATGAGAGTTCATCTGCCAAACAAGTTGATGAGTTCCCATTACCTTCTTTTCTTCTGATAAGACTGGTTATTTCTTAGCTTTTACAAATTGCTTTGCTCTTCAATCT
>NW_011252588.1:0-493 GCF_000146605.3 Meleagris gallopavo
TGATGTTCATTACCTGCTGGACACATCTCACACCACTGATTGGAGAAGCCCAGGCAATCCTTCAACTCCATCAGGCTGCAAAATGAAATCAGAAGAGACGCAGAACATCATTTAAAACACAACGAGGATGCACACAATGCCCTTAAAAAACACCCACCGCATGGATGCAATTAGCACATAGCCCTATTAATTACAGCCATCCAGCTTGAGATCCTCCAGAAAAGCAGAGCTCACAGCTCTGAAATCAAGCAGGAATCACTCACCCCATTCTAAGGGCTCACCCCACACCCCAAAGGAAGCAGTCTCCAGATTCAGATGCTGCTCTTACACCTACCAGCCCTTCAGCGCACTTGGGATCCCCCCCAAAAAACAGAAGATCACAGCCCTGAAAGAAAAAAAGAAACCACTTACCCCATTCCAAGGACCAATACTCCTCCACACTCTCAAGTGTAGGAAGCAGCTTCCAGGTCCAAATACCTACCAGCCCTTAAGT
>NW_011252589.1:0-496 GCF_000146605.3 Meleagris gallopavo
ATGTTGCTTACCACCAGAGAAGGCTCAGGTACCCAACACCATTTTTGCTTCCATCTTGTCTGATAACTGCTCATTATGCACAGCCCTCATCTTTGCTTTGGTGAGGTGGGGACTGCCATTGCTTCCTCAGTCCCACACACCCCTTCCCACTCCCACCACTGCCATGGGAGGATCAGGTTCTGGACCACCTGAGGACCCAAACATCCACGAGTCTTTGGGTCCTGACGAGATGAGTCCCAGAGTTCCGAGGGAATTCACCGCTGCAGTCACCGAGCCACTCTCCATGGTATTTCAGAAGTCGAGGCAGTCAGGTCAAGTCCCTGGTGAGGAGAAAAAGGTAGACAGCACACCTCTTAGGAAGGATAGAAAGTGTGACGCGGGGAACTACCAGCATGTCAGTCTCACCTCTGTGCTGGTCACGGATCATGGAGCAGATCGTCCTGGAAGTGACTCTCAAGCACACATTCCAGTGCGTCACCACCCTGGGCGTGAAAAG
>NW_011252590.1:0-307 GCF_000146605.3 Meleagris gallopavo
TGATTAGCCCTATTGATGTGGCCACTAAAGAAGACTGTTCAAATGTTTCACCTGGAAGCACAAGGAAGCAGTTACTTTAGAAGATTGACTGTGAGAAACAAAAAACAAAACAAAAAACCAACCGAAACAAAAAAGTTGGCAGTTCTAAGTACAATCCAGCAGAGGGAAACACAAACTCAAGAAAACTAACTCAAACCTCTTGGATATGTTTTCACCCATCAAAACTGACTTATTTACCCACAGATGAACCGATGAACTAGATCCATTAAAATGTGATAAGGTATGTCATCTTCTATCCTGCATATTC
>NW_011252591.1:0-427 GCF_000146605.3 Meleagris gallopavo
TTTGGTGGTGGGTGTTCCCTCATCCCAGCTACTGACCCTGCACTTGGATTTGTGGCCACTGCTCAGCCTGTTGAGGTCTCTGTGGATGGCATCCCGTCCCTCTGCTGTGTCACTGCACCCCACAGCTTGGTGTCCTTAGGGTGCACTCAACCCCACTGTTGATGTCCCTGATGAAGGGGAAACCCAGATGCTTGTACAAACTGGGCGTAGAAGCCCTTGGGAGCAGCCCTGCGGAGGACTCGGGGATCCTGGTGGACAAAGAGCTGGACATAAGCCAGTAGTGTGCACTTGCAGCCCAGAAGGCCAACTAGATCCTGGGCTGCATTCAAAGAGAAGCGACCAGCAGGGAGAGGGAGGTGATTGTCCCCCTCGACTCGGCTCTGGTGTGGGGCCCCATGTGCAGCACTGCGTCCAGGCCTGGGGCTCC
>NW_011252592.1:0-466 GCF_000146605.3 Meleagris gallopavo
CCCGAGAAGTGTTTCTTTTTGGCCACCAAGGAAATTCAGAACGGTAGGATCAGATGGACTCACTTCTGGTGTATTTTGGGGTGAGAAATCAACACATTTATCCATAATTAGAGTAACCTAGGGCAGCCTGTTGCTGAGGCTTATAGGAAGATTCACTCTCAGCTATTGGAACAGAATATGCCTGATAGCTTTTTTTCCACCACGTGAAGATACAGCGGAGTGCAATGATATAACATTGTCTAACACAATATAAGATTATCAACAATAAATTTCATGTCAGGTATTTACACGTTATGTATAACTGATAATATTAAAAATAGATGCTGAAATACAGAAACTGTTTAAACAGCTTCACCTGTGTGAAATCACCCTAAATTGGTGCCATGCGCAAGTGTTGTCTGAGTGCAACCTACGAAGCAAGCTCCCTCTGCACTGTTGGAGACAGGCAGCTCCTGTATCTTCACAG
>NW_011252593.1:0-342 GCF_000146605.3 Meleagris gallopavo
ATAAATAAATGAGCGAGCGAGCCGATAAATAAGCAAGCAAATAAATAAATAAATAACAACAATAAGTAACAATAAAAACAACATTTAAAAAACAAAGAGACAAATACGCGGGCACGTAAATAAATAAAAAATAAAAAATTGAAATGAACAAATAACGGAATTATAAACAAACAGACAAACACGTGGACGCATAAACGAAAATGATAAAGAAATAAATGAAAATAAATAAAATAACGAAAAAGTTAAAAAATAAAAAATAAAAAACGATTAAATGCAGGAAGAAATAAAGAAATAATAAGAATTTTAGAAATACAAACGAATAAATAAATAAATAGACAAATA
>NW_011252594.1:0-462 GCF_000146605.3 Meleagris gallopavo
ATAAATACTAGACAATTAATAATAAAAAACCTACTGAAGAGAGCAGCAGGCTTCAGCTGGCTTGCTCCCAGGGATTGAAGATGCTCAGTATTTTGACAGTGAGCATATAGGGACTGGCAATGGCAACCACGTTCATTTTGTACATCATGCCCTGTATTGTGATTTCCATATATTGCTGTATCACTCATGAGTCAAAATCCCATGGTACATTGAGTATGTCAAATACGTAAATGTGCTATTAAATACTAAGCCCTCTACATGAGGAGTAGCTGAAAAGAGCTGGTCAGACAGTACTGTAGTCTGACAGGCTCCTGTTGTTTCTATTTCTAAAAAAAGAAGCTAAAAGAAAAAAGAACAAATAACAAGGACTGAGCAACAAACAGAGCCTGGGTTTAAATGGAGTTCTTAATGTTTTGCCTTCATATGAGACTGATAGAGACAATACTAACTGACCTGTCTTCC
>NW_011252595.1:0-360 GCF_000146605.3 Meleagris gallopavo
ACCTCAACAGGCTGAGCAGTGGCCACAAATTCCAAGCGCAGGGTCAGTAGCTGGGATGAGGGAACACCACCACCAAAACATGCTAGGGGATGAAAGGACTGAGCGTAGTCCTGCTCCATAGGCGTGGGAGTACTGGTGGGTGGGAGCTGGACACAAGCCAGCAATGGGCCCTTCCAGCCCAGAAAGCCAACGTATCCTGGGCTGCACCTGTCATGGTTTCATGATTTTTCATTATCAGTATTCCACATCATAACATCATGCAATGCACTGGGGTTTGACTGCTGATGCTCAAGTTCCAGGTGCCTGTCCAGAGGAGAAGAAGAGTCTACGTTTCCCCAGGGGGCTTTGCGGTCAGCGAGG
>NW_011252596.1:0-507 GCF_000146605.3 Meleagris gallopavo
AGATATACCCAGAAAATGAGTTGTTAACTGAAGGAGCGGAGGATGACTATGTGAGCTGTACCTCTGGCAGTGGCGTTGTGTGAATGTATTCAGATGTGGAAAGATTGTAAAATCCTCACAGGGTTTTGTAGAATAGAAGGCGTTTCTCCTAGAAAATGAAAGTTCATCAAGGAGCTGATCTTCAAGTTTCTAGTGTGAGATTTTGTATCAAATTCTGCCTGGGCTTACTTTGCCACACAGATGCTGACCATCTGGGACACGGACTTGAATTTACCAGATTACCACAGAATTACACTGCACTTGAAAAAATTACAACACTACAGTACATATTTGTTTTCAACTTTCAGTAGTCAGATTTCCAGACGCAAAATCTCAGCTGCACGGTTTATGGCCCTCTAAAAAGGTCAAGGCTGTTCACTTTTTCATTGAGTTTTTGTGATCTCTCACTCTCTTATCTTATCTTAGCATCTTTTATTACATGCAGAGAGACTCCGTATCAGGAATGTA
>NW_011252597.1:0-488 GCF_000146605.3 Meleagris gallopavo
CCTCGACCTAGCTGGACACGCTCTTCTTAATGCACCCCAGAATGCCATTGGCCTTTTTGGCCACGAGGGCACACTGCTGGCTCATGGCCAACCTGTCGTCCACCAGGACGCCCCTAGGTCCCTCTCTGCAGAGCTCCTCTCCAGCAGCTCATCCCCCAGCCTGTATTGGTGCATGCAATTATTCCTCCCTAGGTGTAAGACCCTACACTTGCTTTGTTGAACCTCATCCGGTTTCTTACTGCCCAGCTCTCCAGCCTGTCCAGGTCTCGCTGAATGGCAGCACAGCCTTCAGGCGTGTCAGCCAATCCTCCCAACTTCGTATCATCAGCAAACTTGCTGAGGGTGGCCACTATCCCCCTCATCAAGGTCATTGATGAAGATGTTGAACAAGACCGGACCCAGCGACAGACCCCTGGGGGACACCACTGGTTACAGGTCTCCAGCCAGACTCTGCACCACCAACGACGACCCTCTGCGCTCTGACCAGT
>NW_011252598.1:0-472 GCF_000146605.3 Meleagris gallopavo
GTAATTAATAGGGCTATGTGCTAATTGCATCCATGCGGTGGGTGTTTTTTAAGGGCATTGTGTGCATCCTCGTTGTGTTTTAAATGATGTTCTGCGTCTCTTCTGATTTCATTTTGCAGCCTGATGGAGTTGAAGGATTGCCTGGGCTCCTCCAGTCAGTGGTGTGAGATGTGTCCAGCAGGTAATGAACATCATGCACCCCATGTTGGTGCGCTGCTTGTATGCAGGTAAGTTTGCGATGTGATCCGACTCCCCCATGCTGACCATCCACAGCTAGATCAAGTTGCTCAGAGTCTGAGCCAGGCTCACCTTGAAAAGGGCCAGCACATCCACCATGGTCTCTGGCAAACCTGTGCCACTGCCTCAGCACCCTCACTGTACAAGACATTTTCCTAGATTTCACCTCATTTCCTGTCTTGCCTTTAGGTATTGAAAAGGCCTGTTACCAGGTTCCCTTGGAGCCTTCACTTCT
>NW_011252599.1:0-481 GCF_000146605.3 Meleagris gallopavo
CAGTGTGCCCTCGTGGCCAAAAAGGCCAATGGCATTCTGGGGTGCATTAAGAAGAGCGTGTCCAGCAGGTCGAGGGAGGTGATCCTCCCCCTCTACTCTGCCCTGGTAAGGCCTCATCTGGAGTGCTGTGTCCAGTTCTGAGCTCCCCAGTTCAAAAAAGAACAGGGATCTCTTGGAAAGAGTCCAGCAGAGGGCCACAAAGATGGCGAAGGGCCTGGAGCATCTCCCCTATGGAGAAAGGCTGAGTGAACTGGGTCTGTTTAGCCTTGAGAAAAGAAGACTGAGAGGGGACCTGATCCAGGTTTATAAATATCTGAGGTGTGGCGGCCATAGCAGTGAGGCCAGGCTCTTTTCAGTGGTACGTGGAGACAGGACGAGGGGGAAAACGGGACATCAGCTGCAGCACAGGAAGTTTCGCACGAATGTGCGTAAGAACTTCTTCACGGTGAGGTGACGGAGCACTGGAACAGGCTGCCCAGGG
>NW_011252600.1:0-505 GCF_000146605.3 Meleagris gallopavo
CCTTGAGGGGCTCTGTGGGGGCTGTGGGGGATACAGGCACATGGGGGGATATGGGGACACGGCCTGCAGGAGCAGAATGCTGCTCAGGAGAACGCCTGATGTGGGCTTCAGGCGGGACATGGGGCACACAGACATGGGGTGGTATGGGGATGTAGGGGGATGGGGGATGTGAGGAGTGGTTTGAGGCAAAAAAGGGGGGTGTGGGGCAGTGTTGGAGTGGTTTTCTTTCTTCCTGAGAGGGGACTGGGGTCCCTGTGGCCCAAAGGTGGGGCCACGAGCCATGACCCCACATGAGCCATAGCCCAAGGTGACCACATAACCCCTGTGTGTGCGTGACCCCATGGCTGCACGTGACCCACAGCCCTGTGTGAACCACAGCCCCACACGACCCTGTGACTCCCTGAGCTGCCTGCTGTGAGACCAAGCGTGGATGAGGTCCAGCACTTGGAAGGCACTTTTACAGTTCCAGCTGTAAATCCTGGAGGACTTGATGAGCTAGATGCAC
>NW_011252601.1:0-542 GCF_000146605.3 Meleagris gallopavo
ACAGAGCGGTCACGTAATCTGGAAATCTGTATGCGGGTCCTGTCCTACCGATAGCGCCTGTTGCTCCACCGACTCATCCGGCAGCGCCGCCCGACTGAACTGCGGAGAAATCGTTTCGCGCGCCCGCACCGCTCTGCCGGATGGGGGGTGAGCAGTCGGAACTATGGGGAGTTCACTAACAAAGGAGCAGCAAGTACATCTTGAAGCCTTACAGTTAGTTTTAACGTTTCAGAATCAGCCTGTATCTACCTCAGCATTAGTTACTTTTCTCAAATGGTTAAGCAGAAATATCCCTGAATTTCTGAAAACTGCATTCTCTTTTTGTGGTGAACTTTGGGACGAAATTGGCGCAAAAACTCCGGGAGGCTTCTATTGCTAAAGATAGAACGACTGCTAAACTTTTATCTGTTTGGCACCAGATAATGGAAGGGCTTAACAAATTCGACAAGGAAGACTTTCTTCCGACTATTCGCCATCGCCCTCCCTCCCACCCCGCCGCTGCCCTCCGTGCAAGCAAGCAGCCCTGGTCCGGATTCGATCAG